>NC_051849.1:144427349-144730677 GCF_905115235.1 Hermetia illucens
CTAAAGTACAAGAAGCGCCGCGCGGCGTACGCCGTGACAAAGAGAATCCCACGTTTGCGTTAGCGAGAGAAGCAGAAGCTGCTATAAATAACAGGGATTTCTTAACAAAATATTTCATCTCGAAGGAGTTTCAAGTGTTCGTAGCGTTTTGATAATCTTATGAGGACATCAATGGTTGGCTCCTCAACCACGTTGTTATAACTTCTTAATAGTATAATATTCGCGGAAGTTTAACCTGCTGTGTATAATATAGTAAGTAAGATAACATGGAGATGCGTACTACTTCTCCAAATAGAAGTAGCCAAGGATGCGTTGTATCGTAGTAAACTGCTATTCTCATTCACCCGTCTTGAGTGTACGAATCGCAGAGGTATTTGTGAGATTTCTGTTGTCAAGAAGATAATTGCTCAAATATTTCAGGAATAAGTCTGCTTGATCACAGTAATGGAGCAGTTTGTCGAGGTTAGATTCGCACTTCACTTGTGGGTCGCCGATTCCGAGAATGTTAACGAAAATGTCAAAATTTTTGTGTTCCTGTAGTCCTAATTCTTACGTTTGCTCTTTTCGTTTTGTTGTCCTTTTTAAGGTTTTGTGTAAAACAAAACCTTATTAAAATCGATCCGAACGAAATTTGATGGACGGATAGGAATAATGAAATCTCATGCATAAAGCAAGTGACATAAATTTAGGTGGAGTTTAAAGGGGGCTCCCCATACATGCAAAAGGGGGATTTAAACACTTTTTTTACCGCATGTAGTGGCGTGGGGTATCAAATGAAAGGTCTTGGTTAGTACTTTCCGAAACTGGTATTAGTTTTGGCGAGAATTGCAAAGTACGCGAGTAAAGAGTCAAAATGTACGCACTTAAAGTGAGACAGGACTGTTTTTCGGAAACTACCCAACCCAAAAATCCGAAAAAAATTAGGAAAGTGCACTTAGATGAAATCTAGGCCTCAAAATATGTCCCATTCCGATATCTGCTCAAATAAGCTTGCTAATAGTATTGTACTAACTTCAAGAAGTTGACTGAAAAAAAACCCTTTATTTCATCCTAGGAGTATTTAGTTGCACCGGAATAGAGGACAATGTAGTACATACACATGAAAATGACTTTTAGTGTCGAAGTTACAGCAGTTAAACATTATCAATTCCGTGCGAATGTACTGCATCCTAAGCCATACAAATAAAATCCTGACGTCATAATTTAAGAGGATAATTGACGTTCGAATGAAATATTAAAATTCCATTCATGAAGAATCTACTTCTCCCCAGCCATTTTTGTATCTGTTGTTGATTAAAATCTTCGCAATTGCTAACAATATTGAACTCTGAATGTGAAGCGTATGAGGTTGTCTATTATCAATACAGGGCTTTCCATCAAATGATTTATTTAAATCGCTTTCTAAAAAATAGAGGGCAATGGAATTTTTAACTATGTGACTTTTCTTCAGCCTTTGCCCCGTTCACAAGCAAGGTGGGCCCATCGTGATCAGTTTCGCCATTTTATTTTATCAACTGCCTGATTTTGATGTAATCGCAGGGCGTTTACATCCCTATCTAGCGTATCAAGCCACCGTTGTTTCGACCGGCCTTTGGGTCGCTTACCATCGACTTCGATTTTCAGACCAATCTTCGCAAGTGAGTTCTCATTAGCGCGAATTACGTGACCATACCATCGAAGACATCCCTCTCGCAGCTTTTCCATGATCGGTGAAACCCCACATCACGTATATCGTCATTCCGAATGTGATCAAAACGTGTCACGCCACAAGTCTAACGCAACATCTTCGTCTCCATTACCGCTAGACGTCGTTCATTGTCTTTTATAGTCGGCCAACATTCAGAACCATAGACAGGACGGACGTAATTGCGGTAAATGTTAGATTTGAGACGTTCGTTGATACATCGATCACAAAGAACACCAGTGGTGGAGTGCCACTTTATCCAGGTTGCGTTAATGCGTGAAGCAATTTCATTACGCAGTTCTCCATTGGCTGATAGCATTCACGCAAGATATTTAAATCGCTCAGTTCTGGGCAGGTTACTGCCGCTGATAGAACTGAGCGATTCAAATATTATCGGTCAATGGAGAACTTATGCTTATGCTTATGCTCCTCACCTTTTATACCTGAAGTGTCAAGCTTCCGGTTTCCCGACTTGTTTTATCTTCTTCTAACGTCCAAAAATGCTGAAAGAGATGGTAATGAACAAAATACTTTAAAGAGGCTATAGCGCTCTACCTTGCCTTGCTGTCAGCGCTTGACTCCCTCTTTTTCTTCGAAAGGAGTTAATTTTCATGTTCCTGTTATGCTATATTCCACCTCAGATCTTCGCGGGTTCTGAGATTAGGACAGATGCATTTATAATGTCATTCCATCAAAGTCCAGTCCCGGGACTATTCTATTTATTTTGCTTTGAAGATAATAATTAAGTTCCTGTGTTATTTATACCATCCTCTTCTTGTACCCTTACTGTGTCTACGCTTAGTGATTCATTCCAAGGTTGTCGAAGCAATTAATAGCTGTATCAAGCAATATCGATTTCTATTAACCTCCACTTGTGCGCTTACGTAGCATTTAATTTTTTTCAGTAGTCATACCAACAATGATTTATCCATTTAACCCAGCCGTGACTCAGCAATGAAGCCCTGCTTTACACGAAAACGAAAAAGTGAGCTGCATTATAGCACTGGCTTCACATCAAGTCTGGCCAGCAGACGCAGCGGTAGGTGGGTACTATCTGCGTGTACATATATCGTACTTTCATTATTCAGAAACGATAGTGAAATGAAAATCGTACTCCGAACTACTGACCCAGTAAAGATTACAAGATGGGTTGGTGTGGAATTCGGAGAGCATTTGGTCTTTTCCTTGCAGAGGAATCGGAGGTAGCGCTCACTTCACGGTTTTTTCTTTTATCTTTCGTTACATCAAAGTTATAACTCCGATTGAAGTATAAGCAATTGTGTGACGAATCGTTAGCATCGATATAGAAATATCTACATTCCCTCATACTCACGCGAAATCCACCTCAAGGGCAATAGATAGACACAGAATTTGTCTTGCACTTTATTTTCCATTTCAATTTTGAAAGAGATTTTCCACATATCCAGGGAAGCCCATCAAACTGAACTTTCATTTTCTAAATCGTTCGCTTTGAATAATTCCGTGGAAAGCCTTGAAAAACGTTGAATATTATCAAGCATTTGCTACTCACGAATTGAATTGAAGCAATTAGAGTAGCTTGCGAAAGATTGGAAAGCAATTACATGTCTTTAAACGTACGCAGAAAGAAATTCGCCCAGCACGACGTCTCAGATGTTACGACCCTCCTAAATTTAACAACGAAATAGTAATTATAATTATTTTTCTTTTTTTCCTTTCATGTAATAATTCTTTTCTTTCTTCTTTCTTGTGTTTACGTAATTAACGGATGAAAAAGAATTTTGAAGAGATAAATGAAATGTATGGAAAGAAAGTGAAAGAGGGACGGAAGGAACTAAGAAGATAAAAAGTGTATTAGAAAGATATATTTTTGGATAAAAAAATGCTGTCTTACTGTCGTATGGAGAGTTGCCACTCTGCAAGAATGCAAATTCTGAATTCAGTTTAAAATAAAACGCTCTGTTCGCTTTGATATATTTATCAACGTCAAGTTTACAGAGATGCCAGAACCCCACCTATATAAAATCACTTTTTGAAAAAAGGAATTTTACAAAATAATATCACAACAACCTTTCATTACCCTTACCGTACATATAATGTGATATTATAAAAATCAGATATCAACGCTCGGCAGCCGATATCACGAAACATTACCTATCACTAGAGTGATTTGCCCTGCATTTATTGTATCCATAGCGTAAATTGTACGACAGCGCCAAATAGGTATCAATGAAGAATAAATGCACTTTACATGCAAGTGAAGAAAGAAGAAACAAAAGATTTTAAATAGTATTGTACATGCAATGTTCTCATATGCAAAGAGCAGGGAATAATGACTTTTGAGAAGCTTTTCTTGCTTAGCATAACTAAAAGTTTATCTATTACTCACAAAATTGAAATCGTTTTTTCCAACCAAAGTCAGCCGGAAGAACAGATTTGCAAACCGTAGTCGCCATCGGCATTGGACAATCGCCTTGACCACTTGTACTAAGAAATATTCCATAGACCAACGGCATACACATATAAACCAGCAGCTGACATTATAAATCAATTACTTAAAGGAGAGAATCTGCACCCCCAAATCCACTGCAACCGAAATCATTCGAAGAGCGAGCATCGGCTCGGCACCCGATAGTTGCCGCTGCCGCTTGCACTGCGAAGAGCGGTGATGTTTTGTAATGTAATATCACAACAATCACGATAACTTTGATATTGCGGTGTTGTTGTAATGTTTGGTAACGCTTGCGCAATGCACATTGTTTTTCTTTCCACATCCGCCTGATTAATCGGTTACCAATATCTCAAATAAAGGAAAAGTAACAGAACTCCTATCCGAATTTGAAAACAAAGCGCAGTGCAATTATACTAAAATGAACTTCCGAAATAAAGTATCTGCAGTAGGATGACCGGAAATATTGTTTGAATTCGATACAGAACACCGATCTTTTTCACATAGTTTTAAAAAATAGCAAATGTCAAATTAAGCTAGTGTTGTTCTGATCGGTCGGTCGTTTTCTATTCACTTTTGATGTTCAAACCAATTTTGGTCACCGAGTTATCATCAGTGCGGATGGCATGCCCCTTCCGTAGACGACGCTTCTCTTGCATTCCGTTCATGATGGTTGAATCGACATTTCTATTGCGAATGTTGTCATTTCGGGCATACCAATCGCACATTATGTCGCCGAACTAGTGTAACGTCTCCGTTCCTGTAACCTCGAGGCAGCTTTCATTGGATTTTATCAGTCAGATCCACAAAGAGCTTCATGGCGAACGATTTTATCATAGATTTGAATTTGAATTATGGAGGAGATTGCACTGATGCGGAAACTAATTAATTCCTGAAGTTAACCGCTCACGTGCTGGGGCACGTCAGGCATCAAATGAAAGAGTTCAATTAGTACCCTTCGAAACTGGCGCTGTATTTGATGTATTTAGGTGAAGTGTAGGAGAGTCAAGGTCAGGTAATGACCGTTGAAAAGTGTAACAGGTCTCGTTCTCAGTATATATCCAACCGTAAAATCTGAAAAAATCACAGTGGTGTACCTAAACGAAATCTAGCCCTCCCGGTCCGAAATCGGCATAAATAAAATTAGTAATACATTAGTAGCATATTTTAGAAATTTAGCCCGAAATCCCCCTTAAGTTCGCGCTAGAAGTGCAAGATATAAGGGATAACATAAGGGCATACCTTTGATAAGTTTGAATGAATCTCAGATAGCCATCTAGGATGACTCTCAAATAGGATCCGGGCACGGTAGCTATACTAACTCATTTTAGGGTTACACGAGCTCTAACGTTATACCTCGCCCCTTCGAAACCAAGACTGAGGCCCAGCTAGTTGAAGACCACAGCGCTTTTACAGGCAGCGACTGGGCCTCATCACGTTAACCCAGTATCGGACTTGGCATCCCACATTCCGCAAACCTAACTGCTAAGTGGGAAGAAGGGGCAGCGATTCAAGGGGAGCAAAAGTTGTTCTAACGGCTTGAGAGGCACATGCCACAGCTGCTCCGGGAGAACACGTCGAACCAAGAAAATAAGCAGCGGATCAAGCGGGTTGAAGCAAAAGCAGAGGCTAAAAAAGGCCATCGATTGAGCTGAACAGCTGATCTCCGGGGATGTTCGAGAACAACTGATGTCGTGCGAATCGCCTCTAGATCCCAAGGCTCTATAGAAGCTAGATTTGAAAAAATATAGGACAAATGGTTTCGTCCAGGACAGAGGCAACACTTCAGACGCTGCCTCACCTCTGCCCTAGGAGCAGCGTGACGGAAAGTGGTAACAGATGGAAAACGCTCCTTTATATAATCGTAAAAACACAACATGGTTGCGAATTATATTCAAGTTAAACCGCCACTAGTTTAAGCCTAAGCTAGACTAAAGTTAGGTTATTGTTTGGGACAGGCGGATCCTACGTCCACATTCACATGATGTTGGACCCCACCAAATGGAGAACAACTTACATATTCTGTTTTTCGGTTTGTGTCATGTTGGGGGAGAGGCAATGTGTCTAAGCAACCAGACCCTAGTGGTCCATTGTGGATTTGTTTATGTATGCTCGTTGTAGCTGGAGCTCATCAGTACCAAAAATCTGATGTCTGATGCGTTCATACGCAGGACACCCACGTAGAAAGTGTTTTATGGATTCTGCTTCCCAATTACAGGATGGACGCATATCATCACCTTGGAGAATCTCTATTCCGAACATATACCCAGCTAGTCAATTATGGCCACATATTTTATACAAAGAAGCTTCTTGCCCCGAATAACTCCAAGATATTATTATTACAGCGTCGAAGGATTGAAACCCTCATCTCTACAAGCCAAAAACCTTTCCGTTTCATAAGTTTTGTAGATAATATCATTGTGATTTTATTTGGATTCACTGAAAGTTCGTGGCTGAGGCAGCAACTGCCAATCAATTCAAGGGCGCGTTGTGTGTTTCTATACACCCTTCCGAGATCTCGACCAATAACTACCACTACCACGTCATCCGCATAAACTTGGTGGTGTATTTGTAGATTTTCCAGCTGTAGTGATTCGATCAACATACTTCACAGAAGCGGTGATAATGCACCTCCCTCGGGTCAGCCTTTCATTGCTTTTGTTGTTAGGTAGCGGTCATCATAACATAGATCCACTCATATAAAGTTCCATCGACGGGATCACAAAGAAGACCGTAGCGGGAGGTCGCGGTTCAAATCTCACTAGTGGCAGCGGGATTTTTTTATCGTGACTGGATGTCGGATACTAGTCACTCAGCTGTGAATGAGTACCTGAGTCAAATCACTTCATTTAATTTATTTTCTTCAAATATGTGTTTGGGGTATCAGAAAAAATATCGCAACTAGCAGTTTATCAGACAGGTCCCAAATTTGATGTTGGTCTCCCCTCTTGAATTACGATAACAAAAAACTATCCTTAATCAAGGTATTAGTAATTCTCGTGTAACCCATATGTGTGAAATTTCATTGGGCGCCAGTTGGGCATAACAAACGCGCAATATATACATGACGAGAGTGTTCCTACTAGCTGCAAATTCCTAATAGCATCAGCACAACTAATTTTTAAATATTTTGAAAATTGAATTACGAGTTGTCAGCTACCTAAGCTAATAACGTATCATCGTATTACATAACAAAGTTCCACCTGAACTTGGCTAGGGATCATATAGGGTAAACTTTCTACGGGGCGGATCCTTCTTAGGTTGAGAGTGGCAATTCCACATAGTAAGAATGACAAGGATTGAAGCATAGACCTCGATAAACGACTGACTGAAAACTGTCTAGATGAAAACATGAACTTGTCTCTCGCATTTACCTCAGCATCACGGATCACTTTTTCCAGGGCTCGGTTAAAGTGGACATCCCCTTGTCGTAGGCCGTTGTTGATGTCGAATGGTCTTGAGAGTAATCCTACTGCTTTATCTGGCCTCGTACATGGGTCAGGGTCAGTCTAGTTAGTTTTATCAATTTCATCGGGACACCGAATTCTCTCATGGCCGTGTACAGTTTTACCCTGGCTATGCTATCATATGCGGCCTTAAAGTCGATGAAAACTGATGTCCATATTCCAACAGTTTTTCGATTGCTTACCACAGAGAGAATATCTGATCTGTTGCTGATTTGGTTGGATTGAAGCCTGTTTGGCATATGCCAATGATGTACTGGGCATATGGGCTATCCAACCTAGGAAGACGGCTGAGAATATCGTATAGATGGTACTCAGCGACGTCGTTGATTCGCTGCCCCATATCTTGAGCATGGCAGCATGAAGAACGTTATCGAAAACCAGGAGAAAAGTATCAGTGACAAAATGCGAATACATCTTCATCACTAAAATTACAAAAGGAGGCAATAGAGAGTTGTAACTGGTAGCATATCATAAAACCTTCCAATAAACACTTCGGTTTCCTATGTTTGAAAACATCAGAAAGCCATTTATAATAAGATCTTTTCCTCAACGCATCAGTCGTTCCAATCAGTTTTAAGTCCTTCCAAGCTATATCCGAAAAATCTAAAGAATTCTAGTAAATAATTCCAAAGTCTTTTCCTATTTTTTCCTTTGGCTCTTAATTTTATAGCTAAAAGAACGTTTCTAACAGCAAAAACTTTTGCAGAGAAAATTCTCCGGAATAAAAAATAAATAGGAACTTACCGTGTTAAAAAAACTCGGAAAAACTTCAAATTGATGAAAAGAATGCTCAATGAGCTGGAAATACACAAAGTTGTGTTGTTCAACAAGTTATAGGTCAATAAGTAATTTACTTTCGGGTGCGACTTCTTCAGGCAATATAATGTTTTATTACGAAGGAAGTAAATTCAGAGAAAATTACAAAGTTCCCAACTTATTTCGAATATTTACTACTTTGCACCTAAACAGGTGGATTAGGAGAGACCTTTTTCTACTATTCCAGTTCAAAGGAACAATTTGAGAGGGCAGCTTGGAAGCATGTTATCTAAAACTTTGCAGGCTCACTTCAGAGGATGGTAACTCCCATCACTACATACATATATTAGAAAATTTCTTCGGTGAAGGCCATCGAATATAGCCCTCACCGAGCTCCCAGGTGTATCTACAGCAACATGGCTCCACCGTCGCATCGAATTGGCATATTTACCTGAAGCAGTCACGAAAGACGAAACCGAAAGTAATTGTTGCCGGGTGAATGTTTATGAAGGCAGAAGACCAACAACCAGTAAGAGGAGAAAATGAAATGTGGATCTATTAAAATTAATCCGGATACGCTAAGATGGCCATAATTTTTTGCTTGCTTTGAACTTGATACAAATAACATATCGAGCCCACAAAAAAACACAAAACGGGACAAAAAAAAACGAGATAAATGGGAAGACCTCGTGGAACATTTCTTTCGAGAAACATCTAAGTTAAATGATAAAGCCAATGAGACTATTAAAGACTCGCCAGCAGCTGGTTGACATTGAAAGTAGCGAAGATACCAAAGGTTGACCACTTTGGAACGCATCTTAGCAACCAAACCAGTTCGTCGGGGCCCCGACTGTTCACTTAGTGATTCAATTTTCCTCGCAGATAAAATGAGCAACAGAATAGATGTGGTGCGAACGACCATTTTTACCTTTAGGACACCTGCCACCCAGAGTCCAGGATTATCGGGAACAAGGATTTTTATCTCTGTGGGATGTGGAGGTACGAAAGTAATGGCATTAATGCGTAGGTATATGCTAATGTGCAGCTTTAATAGGATTAACCTCCGGAATATTTACATTGATACCTTTTAATTTGTTTTAAGATTGTATCTGGTCCTACTGTGACGTAAATCCAGAGTAAATGCTCCATAACGTTAATATCCAACTTTGGCTTGTTATCTTATAAAAAAAAATCCACGTAAGAGAATCTACTTTCTTGATAGATGCAGATATAAAAGATAGATAAAAACTTTGATTTGTTACCAACGATCATGATAGAACTTGAAAATTAGGAACGAGAAAGAGGGAATGAGATTCCAGTTTCTGATTTAAGATTTCACTTTTAATTTGAAAATTAGAGAAAGATAGCAGTTGCTTAATATGCAATAGAAATCTTCTCAAATTCTACATAAAGTGGCAAAAACTGGTAAATGATACCCAGATGACGCATGCTGTAGGCTGATGATGCTCTTTATTTTTAAGTATTGGGGGGTCCTAAGTCCGTATCCACTTGATGCTGGAACGGACCAAATGGGGAGCAACTTACTCCCTCTTTTATTGTTTCACGGACCTTGGCTTAGCATCCAAACTTAAAAAAAATTAGGCGATGACGGCTTTACGGTTTCTCACTAGGGCAGAGTCAGATCGTCAGACGCTGCCTCATCTCTGTCCTGGTAGCAGCGTGACCGAAGCGGCTCGCAGATGTTAACTGCTCAGTTATATAATTCGTAGAACACAACACGAATTATATTAAGCGTAAATCCGCCCATACTATGGACCAAAGCTTGGCCAGAGCTGAAAATATTTTTTAAGAATTGCGGGGTCCTAAGCCCGCGTTCACTTGATGCCGGACCGGACCAATAACGTACGTATGTCTACTGTTAAATCCTTTGTAGAGTACTAAACATATACATAGGGCATGTATTTAGTCTCATTTTCGCATTGTTATTTTGTTGTTTTCTGTTTGATTTTCAATGAAATTGTGTTTCTTTATCATCATGTGAGTGAAGTGAAAAGTCTAAAGCATCGGAAAACACTAAAGCAAACATAAATATCCATAGTCAAGGCAATTTGGAACTCGAAGTAACGAAATAAAGAGGCTAATCCTCAAAAAATTCAACCACCATATGTAATTCAATCAGATGAGAATAAAAACAAGTAAAATTCAGAAAAAATGCAATTGCAAATAGTTCAGATACAGCGCAAGTAGGTAATTGCAACTAAGTCTACAACTATGAAGAGGAAAAAGAGTCAAAAGAACCAAACTGCAGACCAATGAGGAAATCGCCAGATTTCCGTTAGTCCATGTACTGCTACCTGCTGTAACCGGCGCATATCAGCACCAAAAATCTGATGCCTTATGCACCAACACAGGACACTTACAGAGAAAATATTCCGTGGATTCACAATACTCTTACCCTGTTTTTCAACAGGATAAACTTTGCAGTATGTTTGTTTCATTATTGGTACTTGTCCGGGTATGAGGGAAATTGAACCTTCTTTCGCTATGGGATCTGAGATTTCTTTTCCCACCGCATTGAATCTAAGTATAGAGCTCAACCGATTTCTACGCTCCCGAACAATATTTCAAGTGTTCAAACGGCTGCTGAACACCCAGTACAACTACTATCGCTACGGGTTGCGATGCGCCTGCCCTTTAACCGCTCATCGATCACTCCGGATGCTGCTGTTACAATCGCATAAACTTCGATCTGAAAGACCATATTTGAGAGAGAGAGAGAATAAGCTGACTCTCACTTTCATCCCAACTCTGTTCCGTTTTTCAGCCATCAGTGCAAAAAATGTCAGTGTATTTGCCCATGCATTTTTCTGGTTCACCTCAACTTTCTCTACCTTCAAGGATAGCTTTTCCGAGTATCTCCTGTAAATGGATTTCACGTTCACTGAAGATTGAACTAACACTTCTATTTACGACCTAGGTATTTGCAAGAATACTTCCATGCACTAATGAATTCACGTCATCCATTAAAATTGTTTACGTTTTTCTTTGCTTTGTCTGAACGAATATGTTTTCTTGCTGGCAATTTCTTTAAATAATAATAATCACTATTTATATAATATTTCAACGACATTTTAATTATTTACTTAATGTGCAATAAGATGGTTATTTTAAACTTCTCGATGACTCGTGTGATCACACCGGCGGTTGGAGCAGAAGAGACCGGTTGTTTTCCATGCGGTCCCTCTGTCTCCAAACAGCGCAACTTTTTCAACGCTGGCTCTCCACTCTCGTGGCGAGCTCTAAAATGCCGAGGAGAGCACCGGCGGCGTCATCTATCCGCCCGTATTAACAACATTCGAAATAAATTTCGTGTGCCGGATCTCGTGGTCATGGCGGCGATAATACAAAGATATACAGTTATTTTCAGTGGGGCTACCCTACCGGTAAAACTCTTTTGACTGACCTTAACCCGCAACCATGTCATCCGCGTATGCTTGAACATATGCTAGAAGATGTTGCTGTTCACATTATAGTGAGCCGATCCACATACTCCAGAAAGCGCCTTCTCGCGAATGTAGCACAAAACCATCTTCTTTATGCATTTCAACGAGAATAATATCAAGCTTGTACATCTGAAGTTCTTAGGTTTGTTCCTAAGTTTCGGTATAAAGACTACCTTACCCTTCTACCAAAAGGTAGGCACGCAATTCAGAGCAAGACATGCAAGAAAAATATTTTTTCAGAATCGCTCCATGGCGGGTGAATCTTTAAGAAAAGGTGATAAAAATTTCTATTTCACACTAAATTATATACTAAACTTCTGTAAAGAAGGAAACTAATAAAAACTATGCTTCTTTTCAGGTAAGGAATTTCAATTTTTGAAACAGAGTAAGTCATAAACTATTCAACCTAGAGTAATACAGAACATCTTTTCAATAGCTAAAAAGAATATACGCTTATTTATATATTATTTATTCGATCTCCAAATGAATATCTGCCGGAAGTTGATTAAGTAAAACCTGCTATATGTAAAAACTACAAGAGAAGATTTCTCTTTTCAGGTTTTCTATAAAGTTAAAGCTTATCACACTTATAATATGCAATTTACTGAAAAATATCTGAATCTATTGGGACGAAGTGGTGTTTTTAGGACAGTTTAAAGGCTTGTTCAATCCGAAGGGACTTCCTCTATCCTCTATATCCTCTACGACCCACAAGAAATTGCATCAGGAGGTAATTAAATTCTGCCATTTTTTGTTCGTCCCTCTTTTGAATATACAGGATCGGTGTATGAATTCAGTGACCAATTTGGGAATTATCCTTCTGTTGCTGGCATCTTCTCGTGGCCTTTCAGAAGTGCTCAGCCACTTTGGTCGATTTGGTTTTTCTTTCCTCCGCAAAAGCGCTTAATTGGTTAGAAAATTTCAGCGCGATTGGCCGCTGTGCCGAGCTTAACCATCTCCAGTTCATAACGTCACGTACGACTCCGCTCAACCAGGAGCTGCTTGGTGCCACCACAATTGCGATAAGCAGCGCAACGTCCCTTCGCCCCCGATATTAGAAACGAATAGGTCAAAGTTGTCGCTTCTGGGCAAATTCAAGACATTCAATGTCAGTATCACGCGAAGGTGGTTATTCTTACATAATAAATAAAACTCAATATTTTTATAAAAGAAATGCACAAAACCCTTCATACCTGAAGCGACCAGCTTCCAGTTTTCCGGTGGGTAATTAAAATTTTTATTAAATTACCAAAATATTACTTTATTATGTTATTATTAAATTAATAATTATTAGAGAGGAGTCTTTCTCCTCCCCAACTCGTTTCTGTACTCGAACTGAATGAATAGCAATTTCGCCATGGCCACCACGGTTCGCACTTGCGTGCGACAGACACGCAAGCTGCTCACTCAGCCCCAAGACTCCACCCCGAACCAAAGAGGGGTTCTAGGGAGGGACCAGACGCATAGCTCAAGAGGTCGCAGACTGTGAGGCGACGTGGTGCTGCATTTCGGATAGCAGTCGCCAGAACTCCCAGCAAATTTAATTTTTTTGGTGAGAAATTATAGGGGCCGGTACATTTTTTAGCCTTTTCTGCGAACATACGATGGTATCAGCATGCCCGGTAATTGCCGAAGTTCCCGACGACTTACTAACCGATCGCTCATTGCAGCTGTTGATATTGTTGTTGCTAGAGTCAGTACCTGCGATTGCGGCTGTTAAACTTGCGATTGTTGGGCTGTTTGCGGTTGCTGAAGCTGTGCGTGATGTGAATGATGTGGTGGACCAGGCAAATGTTGTGATGATGCTGGTGATATCCTCAAACAGGAAATCGAATGTGACGTTTTTATCGATGGTGATATTGACGAAGAGAAACCATTTGCCAACGCGGTCAACGGTGGCCCTACTAAGTTTTCTATCGACAAAGGTAATTGCTGCGGATAAGATGGGAGTTGTTGTTGCACCTGTGACTGTGAACGATGCTGTGGTAGTTGTTGAGATGAAGGCCATATTGGATACTGCACCTGCGGTCGCGGCGTTACTTATAGCATCATTTGAGACATGTACCTATAATTACTATATGCTTATCTGAGACTCGGGAAATACAGCAATTGCGAACATTCAACTGTATTTTTCACCACTTCACGGCACGAGCGATCGATCTGAGAATTCTGGTTCCCGCTGGTTTGTTTTCAATTTGAATGGCTATTGCTTTCTTGCTACTTTTGGTGTTACTAATTTATAGGTATTTTTTTATTAAATTATTATTTTATTACGTTCCGAGTTGTCACAATCTCGGCAGATGCCGGATTTTAGTTAATACTAGCACGAAGTGCCAAGTATTTAGGCTCGGATGATCCTACCTACTTAACAACTATAGGGGCGCCGGTGCTGGTGTCCGGTGGTAGGTCATTGGGAAAATCCGTCGGGATTTCCCCGGAAAATCGAGCACGACTACGTGAAAGTTCCAGGATATCAAGGCAAGCCGTGTGGGATTTAGGTGCAATCCCTGTAGCTGACAATATTATGAGAACTGCAACCACCCGCTCAAGGCGCCAAATTTCATTGATTTCTCGAGCCAGTGGCTCATAGTTCACCTTCTTCTCCACGTATTTCCGTTCGATATTTCTATTATGGCGTATAGCAACATCAATAATATACGCGGAGCTATCCGTTTTGTCAACTAACCGCGCGTCAGACTTGTTGTGTGAAATGTACCGATCAGTTACAACTTGCGATCCCAATATATCCTGCAAGCAGAACTATCAAGTATTGCTTTCGGCTCATATAGGTAAATCGGACATGTTCCCGTGATCAGCCCATGCTTGTATACAAGGTTTTGACGGATAACTTTACATACAGCATTATGCCTGGTGATGTATTGCACTTGTGCCATAACAGTGCAACCAGAAATGAGATGGTCCAACGTCTCTAACTTGAACCACACATTCTGCACTGTTCGTTCTCCACCCGTTCTTTCATGATGAACTTTTTATAAGCCCGGGTGGCGGCCACGCCGTCCTGAATGGCACACGCGAAACCCTCCGTCTCAGCAAAGAGCTCCCCAGCACAGCCATCTGTTTGCCAAGTGCAAATCGAAAAATCGCTGCCAAAGACAATTCACGTGTTTACAGTGCATTGCCTTCGACTTCCATTCATCGATTCGCTCTTGGTCCGACTTCACCCCACTCAGAGGATTGAAAGATCGATCCTTTAAGTTGAGCGGAGTCAGTCCACAGTCTACCTTACAGACAACTGCCTGCTCTTTGCTGTAAAAATTGTTGTGCCGCCACGTCAACCACGCCCCTACCTCCGCTGTCACGAGGCAGGTTCATCCGCTCCTTGGCAGAGTTTGGAAGATGCATTCGCAATTTGGGCATAGTTGTCGACGTGGACGTTTTCATCCACGGCAATATTCCGAATGCATAAACCAGTGACAGGATAGCGTATACATTCAATGCCCTCATTTTATTCTTACTTGAAAGATGCGATTTCAGTACAAACTTTACACTTCGCAGGAATTCAGACAGCAGAGCATCCTTCAGATCACCAACTCGAGCATGGGTTCTTTGCAGAATTCCTAGGTACTTGTAGAAGTCTGTCTCGGTCATAGCTTCGATGTGAAGGTCACCTCTTCTTCTTTTTCTTCAGCCTTTGTCCCGTTCACAAGCGGGGTCGGCTCTTCGTGATCGGCTTCGCCATTTGGCTCTATCGAATGCCTGATCTGGGTGCAATCTCGAGGCTTTCAAATCCCCATCTAGCGTATCAACCCACCGTTGCTTAGGTCTGCCTTTTGGTCGTTTACCATCGACTTTGATGTTCAGACCAATCTTTGCTAGTGAATTCTCGTTTGCACGAATTGCGTGACCATACCATCGAAGACGCCTCTCGCAACTTTTCCACGATCTGTGCAACCCCATAACGATCGCGGATATCCTCATTTCGGATGTGATCTAAACGTGTGACACCACTAGTCCAACGTAGCATCTTCGTCTCCATTACCGTGAGACGCCGTTCATTGTCTTTTATGGTCGGCCAACACTCAGAACCATAGAGAGCGACTGGACGGACGACATTGCGGTAAATTTTAGATTTGAGACGTTCGTTGATACGTCGATCACAAAGGACACCAGTTGTGGAACGCCACTTCATCCAGGTTGCGTTAATGCGTGAATGTCATATCATGTCACCTACAAATACTATGTCCGGCATGCGGCTCGTCATAACCTTTGCGGATGGCTTGGATTCGACACAAATTCCATCCGAATAGCACTGCTGTACATGTCTACTATTCACAAGAGACTTCTAAAATGGTCGTCAGAACCAGTATACAACTTGATATCATCTAAGTGCATCATGTGTGTCAGTTCGTACTTACCACGTAGGCCACACTTAATTGCATAACCATGCCTTCTAGCATCATTCAGTAGCCATGAAAGGGGGTTCAGTGCCATACAAAACCAAAGGGGACTCAGCGAATCCCCCTGGAAGATGCCCCCTCCGTATACAGATGGGCTCTGCGGTATTAGCACCCTCAGATGAAGGCACTAATGAGGTGGTGTGCCACCCTTTCATGACTGTCGCCAAAAACTTTATTAATTTCGGATCAATGCGATGCAGGCATTCGGAACGCTGTCGAAAGCCTTGGCATAATCGATATAGCAACTAAAGAGGTTTTTTTGGCCTCTAATTGCTTGTTCTACAACTACCGAGTCGATATTGAGTTCCTCTTTGCAAGCCCTTGACCCAACTCGGCAACCCTTCTGCTCCTCGGACAGAATGTTGTTGGTCTCGAGGTATGCATTGACCCTTCCTCTAATGATGGACGTTATGAATTTGTAGAGGGTTGTTAAGCAAGTAATCGGCCTTGTGTCTGCGGGGTCCTACACCGTGTCCTTCTTTGGGATAAGGTAGGTAATCCCCGCAGTGTGGAAGGGAGGAAATTCCTTCGGCAGACTCATGACTTGATTTATGCTGTGTGCCAACCAAACATGTATACTGGGGAACTTTTTGTGCCAGAAGTTCTGCACCCGATCCAGATCTGGGCCCCTTCAGTTCTTCGATCTGTTTATGGCTCGTCGAACCTCCTTTGCAGTAACATCCGCAAAATTCATGCCAGGCGTATTGGCATGGCGGGTGCTTGCGGTGGCGACCCACTCAGCATGCTGCGCGGGTAAGCCCCAAAGTCCACCCCTATACTCTTTCGCTTTTTTTACCGAAAGCTGCACCGTCTGGACGCTCTGTTGGAATTCATTGAATGATCTGAAAAAACTCCGCTGGTTCCTCGTGGACACGTCTGGAATGAATTTCGCCATATCGTCGTAACCGAGTGCATACTACAGAAAATTTCTGCTTTAGTGTATCCAGAATTTCAACTACGGGTGTTTCACTGGGGATGGCTGTAAAGCCTCTGCACTTTATTTCTCTTCCGTCTACTGGCATTGCTCAGTTGGACGGTAGAGAAGAGTGCTTCGGTGGGTACTGGAACTGTTGCTTGCAATGCGACGTGGTGTTGTTAACGCCGCCGCCTCTGCCCCCATCGATTCTTGATCACCAGTTTCCGCGATGACCTCAAGTCGAACACGCTCCCTGATGATGGTCGGGATTGTGTCGCTACGACTTATAAAGCGGTACTGATCTACGACTCGCAGTGACGTGTGCGAATTGCGGGAAACGCTTCGCCAGATTCCCACTTGTTTAGTTATTGATCCTTATTTTCGGATATCAAAAGATAGAAGGTTGCTTGAGTCTAAAATCCTGACATTCATGCAAAATTTTTTTCCCATGAATATAGATATGTGGGGAGAGGAATGGAAGGTCTTGATTACTTACCAAAGCAGCTATTGGTTATGATGTTAGTTTCGAGGGGGACGACTGCGGCTTTCCGAAAATGGCAAATTATTTCATGAAACTGTTCTCAGAAACTTCCCTACCTAAAAATTTGAAAAAAGTTATGGGGGTCCGTGCACAAAATATTCCCCATTACGGCTACCATACCATATAGTTAATAATAGTGTATTATTATGTTTCGAAAATTTACTGCGAAGTTCATCCTAGATCCCGAAAATTTTACAGTAGGATAGACTTTCATAGAGAAGAGAAAATTCTTAAGAATTCCCACCATTATTAACAAGGCTATAGTAGATCAAAGTTGCTCATTTTGCGTCTAATTACTACTCCCCACGAGATAAAATATCAGTACCAGGTTGAGCTTCCGGTTTTCGACTTACCTCTTTAAGGTTTTGTGTGGCTAGACCGATTGTCACGCAAATTGGTGAGGGTATGTGATCTGCTGTTCATTTTATATGCAGCAAGTAGTGCCATCTTGTGTTAAGTTTAAGGGGGTTCCCCATACATGTGAAAGCAGAGTGCAAATTTTGTTTCCACAGAGTGTGGCCATGTGGGGTATCAAATGGATGGTCTCAATTAGTACTTTTCGAAACGGGTTCCATATTTGCTGCGGGGTGAAACATAGGGGAACGAGGGGTCAAAAAATGACCATCAAAAAGTGGTCTCATTCTCAAAACCTATCCAACCGAAAAATCTGAAGAAAATCACAGTGCTGCATCTGTACGAAATCTAGGCCTCAAAATACATCCGATTCCGATATCTACACACATAAAGTTCATAATCGTATATTTCTACATTTTAGAAATTTACCCGGCAACCGCCCTTATGTCCATCCCAAAAGTACAAAATTGGCATGGCATGGGTGTAAGGGATAACATAATGCACAATTTGGTCAAGTTTGAAGAAAATCCAACTATTATTAACAAAGTTATAACGGGTGAAACTTTGCCATTTTTTGTGAATTTCACGAAGTAAATGGGAAAAAAATTTAGGGTGAGGATAATATCTATGGCTGTAATATGTACGTATGTCTTGTAGTTTGTAAAAATATGAAGGATTATGTTGGATTTGTAGCTACATACGGATAGAAAAATGTGCATGGAAGTTTCTTACATAAGATGAACACAAAACCTTTATACCTGAAGTGCGAACTTCCGGTATTCCGACTTGTTTCAGTAGACATTGACCACCACAGTTCAGTCGGGAGCCGTCCATTGCGAAACTATGTTGATCTAGTACGCTTTGTTAACATTCATTGCTGAATTCTGAAAACTCATATCCAAATTTCGCTAAAAAAGTCCAAATTGACAACTGTTATGCCTAGGATGGCTGTTAAATTCGTATATTTTCCGTAATTCGGCACCCATAATATCTCTCTATGACGCCATTGTTTCATTGGCTGTGTGAAAGTGCGTACATTACTAGATCAAGTGGATAATGGCTCTGTCTTAACCTAGCAAGAAACCATCAAAACTCATTTCTCACAACTCAAATGACTTCCGCTTAGAAAATTTAAGACGTGGCGCACACCTACGATGCTGCAGTAGCTCCTCTACTCCGTAACTGCAATTTCACAGTTTGCCCTCCAATTCCACTAGCATGCCCCATCTAGCTTTCGAGTGAAGTCTAACATTTTAATAAGATATTATGATACTCAACACTTACTAATGTTACACAAGAGCATCAAATCCAGATCGTCTAGCCAATCGTTATGGAAAGCACGCGGCAGAGAAAAAACACGCGGCTGCAGTTGTTGTTGAGAGTTGTGAGGTAATCCCCACGAAACGCTGAATGAAGGTAACAAGCTGACCTCGTTCCAACGATTATCCACTTGCGTAATCATCCGCAGCAAGTTCATCTCTACACCAGGCGAAACCGATTTAAAAAGATGAAACATCTAATTATCTAAATATTTACAAAAGTGCTTGGATCGGAAGGAAAGGAACAGTAGTCCGAGTATGAGCGCAAGTAAGAGCAAGCTGCAAGATTCCGATAAACACTCATCAATTTAGAGTGGCTATTTGGTCTTGGAGGCAGTAGCTCCTAAACTTTTGCGGTTACTTTACTTTGTGTTCAAGTTGTTAGTCATTAATGCCTCAGTCGCTGGAAAGTTTCATTTCCTATGATTCGATTACTTTCCCCAACTATGTCTATTCAAAGCAGTCGAGGGCCATGATTGCCGGTACCCTTCACCTCACGTAGGGGTTTCAATAGTATCCGCCTCCGCATTGCTATCTAGTATCAGACGAAAATCGAATTCGCCGCAAGACTGGGCTATCTCATTCAAATGACCAGACATTGCTTGAGAGTGGAAAGCTTCACCTTTTGGCCCGGGTTTGGAATGGTTCTACTTGAGACCGTTCACTGAAATGCTTGGAGCACTATCTGATTTCTTATCTGCATAGGCTACACCTCTCACCAAGCCACAGAATGGAAAATTCGATCAATCTGATTTTGAATTTGAATATACATACATTAGCAGATACATAGATATGTATGGATCGACACGTACAACTTCTCCATTTCACTCGCAGTCGAATGGAGAGCACTTTTCGATTTTTATAGAATGAAAGTTGATCAGATACAAAAATCGGAGTACTTTTTAATGATATTTTTATGTTTAGCACCAGAAAGAGTCTCAGATTCGCTTTTCGCCCATTTCATGGCGAACTTGAAAAAAGTGAAAGTAATCTCTGCTTTGTTGCTTTGTGTGCTTCTGCTCTACTTGAATGAGAAGGCGAAACTCTCTAAAAGTATAATTTTGTTATGATCGCAGTATAATGCGGAGAAGTGGATTATTATAAATAATGTGAAAATGTTTATAGCAGTAGAACTCAGCTCGTTGAACATAAAGCCATGAGTATATTTACACAAAAATTTTTCGATGTTGGTTTTGTGAGGCTCGTAGAGTTTAATGCATTATTTCATTCATGCGGATGGGCATTGTTCCACTCTCCAGGTAATTAATGACCTGCATTCAGTTAATTTTGGGAAATGTAATACATTAAGCCTATAACGGATAATAGATGGTTATAGGTGAAAAGGTCAATTGGAATTTTAAAGCAAGAAAGAATACAAAAGCAACTACAGAAAATTGAAAAACCTGTCAATATGCTACTTTACCTGTTAAAGCAATTAGTTAACCGTTTTTATCTTTGGTACTAAGCATCCCAACATCCGGCATCAGAATTTGGGATGGGAATTACTGCTCTGTGGGAAATAAAACCATTCGTAATCTATTTAATCCTCGTCTATCTACACACATCTGAGCCATTACAAAACAACGTAGTCATTAATATGCGCTTTTCAAAAGCCGAAAAACTCCTGTATGCCAGTCCGACACTTTATTTTTCAGGATATAATATGTATTTCAGCCCTAATATATCCTAGGCTGAAAACATGGTATTGAAATATTGGCACAGAATCTATTTAAATGAAAGCACAATTGTTCTTTACTATTATTAATTTTATTTATTCTTTTCTATTAAGCAAGGAGTGACTAACTAACTTGAAAAAGGTCTATCGAAGACTGTACTTATTGAACAAAACTAGCAGATATGTAACTATATGTACCACAAGCATTTATCTAACTCATTTTACATGCACACTTGTATAAACAGTAAAAGAATGAGTTCCGGACTTTATCTCTTTTATAAGAAAAAGGTTTATTAGGGTACTGTAATAAAAATAGAAAAGAATTAGTTTTTGTATGAAATGTAAAAGATAATATTTCAACACATGGAACTAAAAAGAAAATGCAAGGATGCAAATGGGAGTGGACAACTCCATGGCAGGTTAAAATATGATGGGATGCGCATCCAAATATTTAGCAATAGATAATTCAACTTTAAGGCGCTTGAAATGATGACTGTAAGATACTTTGGGAACTATTAAATATTGCGGATAAGTTGACGTAAATTCAATGAAAGTTCTTTTCGATAAAGCGTTATCATCGTGAGTAGTATAAGAGATATGGTCAACTTACTTTTCTTCCATTTACCCTTTAAGAATTCAGTAATTTTCAGGGAGAAGATTGCTTCGTTAGAAAAGAAAGGTAATTAAACTAATTGAGGCAGTTCCTGACTTCTTCTTACAGGTAAGTGTCTGGAGGTAATTAGCACCACTGCAGCACTTTCCTGCCAATGATTGCGGGGTGCAAGGGCAAGGAAAACTGCCATGATTTAGCTAGTCATGCCAGCTCTGGATTTGCGGCGGTAGTGCTGGGGATCTACCAAATTGCTGAAGGATTTCGTTGAGTTAGCCAATACAGTGTGTTGAACGGGAGCTTGCCCGATTTTTAAGATGTCTCTTTCCTGTTGTTCGTCCGAGATCGGGTTTTCTTCCATATCGTTGCTCATAGCGTAAGCAGGTTTGAGTCGATCCATGGATACCGTCATGATACGTTTGACAGTTTGGACTTTAAAGGCTTTATCCGTTCTACTGACAACGTGTCCTGGCACGGATGATAGAATATTTTCTACGGACCATCATTACGGATGAAGACATGGCTTGCTGTTGCCAGGTCCTTAAATATGAAAACTCTTTTCCTGTCATGTCGATTTCCATTGACTGCGCGTAACATTGGGAAATGCTGGCTTAGCTGTTTCGCGAATTTAAATGTGTATATTTCCACGTCCACATCGAATAATTTCCCTGGGGGCGTAATGGCTGACTTTGCACCATCTCCGCAAAGGTCGAACCGGGATCTTTCTTCTGAGCTATGGGAATACCTAGTAACACCACAGGTATTGTTTTTTGATCGGAGAATGGTTCTAAAGCAACCATATACCATGATCAGACAGTAACGTTGCCCCTCACAATAAGGCATAACGATAAGATCCAGATGCACGTGCTCGAACCTAGAAGATAGTAGCGAAAAGTTCGTGACAAGTGCAGTTATATGACGGTTCACTTTTCACCACTGAAAATTATTGCAACAACGCGTCCAATTTCTGCAGTCGATTATGACAAATGGCGAAACATACCTCTGTGTTATTATTTTAACGGTAGTATTTATTGCGTGGTGGGATAAGTAGTGTATGCTGATGAAAACAGTTTTTCGGAACAGACAAATTATATAAGGTAGGATCGTACCAGCAGACACATCGCACTTTACCTTGTAGCCAGCCCCAGAACTTGGAATTGCTTCAGTCGAAACCCTATTAATTTGGAGCACTTTGTTACCCATAATAATTAATGTCAATTCCTCAACATTCTGGATATCGGTGGTAAACCACATGATGAGATTGCCGTGGTGAGTATTCGTTCTTTTTATGCTTAGCAGCTTATAATCCGCAAAAATTATGAACCCCTTTATTTTAACCAGATAACGAAAGGGTGGTCGTACGCTCGGTATTTATTTTCCAGTGAACCAAGCTTCTTTGAGAAAACCCTAGTGGCTCCTAGCTACAGTTGATCCGGTTTTGGAGGACTTCTTCATTCGCCGAATTTCAGGTCCAATTAACTGACTAATTTCCTTTCGCCTTGCCATGAAGGATCTCGTTGAACTTTGCTTCTACCGCTGCTCTGGTTATGAACTCTATGTAGAAATTTTACAAATGTTCTACGCTATTTCCCGTTTGTTGATTGCGGAATCACTGGATCGCTTTGAGTAGCAAAAGTCGTGAGGCCAACTGATTTCTTGTCGACTAAAAATGCATTTGCTTGAGTTCACCAAGATTCCATACTGTTTCAATCTTCAGGATCTAGTTCACAAGTGATCGACGTATTCTTCAAGTGATGATGGAGCCACTAATATGTCATCCATCTAGACAACAAAATCAAACCACTCAAAACCTTTTCGATGAATTGCTGAAATGTTTGCGCTAGATTCCGTAGGCCAAATGTCAACGGAAACTTGTAAAGCCGAACGGTGTTGACCGTTTCGGTGTGTCATCTTCAGCTACAGAAATAGGGTTAAATGCTGTCACCAGGTCTATTGTTAGAGAGAAGTTTTCCCGTAGAGTGCTTGGGCGACATCCTGAATGTGACGAACTGGTTACTTGTCAACGTAAGTGCGGTTGGCTAGTGCACCGTAATCTCCGCACGGCCTTTACAAGCTATTTCTTTTAGATACCATATGAAAGTGTGTAGCACGCGAACTATTTAATGGATACGGTCATCCTTGCAGGATCATGTTCATCCCTTTTAGCGATGTTCAGTATTTCCGAGGATAATTATTATATATGGGTTTCAAAGCAACTGGATGACAGTTACCTTCTGCCACCTCTCCTTGGTAAGTTAGCTGAGTTGTGTAAATTTCGAAAATTATTTTCGAAACTGTTACTTTCAAATTGTTCGTCCTATTTCTATCCAATCCAATTAAGCCAGATGCTCCTTTCATAGTTAAGGTTATCAGCTCTGTACCAACCTTCCAATCCGCATAATGATTTTATTGGCAATGCCAGGACTGTAGAGTTTCCCGTGTTCTTCACGAAATTGTTCTTAGTTTTCCAACCATCAAAGGTTAAATCATTCTGGGAAAAGATTTATACGTGGCGAAGGGCCTGATAAGATGAATCTTTTATGCACCGCTCGCTTCGAAAAGGACCAAACGAGCTTTATATTAGGTTCACAATTCGGTGAAACGCTGGACCCCCTAAAATATTTTCAAACTAACTCATAATATGCAGAATAGATTGAAAAAGAATAGAGCTTTGCATTCCTGTCTCTTCAGAAGTGACCTTCTAAGCTCTGAGCAAATGATTCCCTGGAAATTATTGGGTCAAAGGGAGAAACGTATTTTACAATTGTTCTATTTAAGTGCATTGTTATGATATGGACTTATGAAAGAACCTTACAATGACGGCAAAGCATTATATTCCCGTTAAATAAGAAGGGATATAAACTTCGATTTAACAATTACGGGAGAGTTTCCCTCTGTTCGTCCTGTGAAATCCTAATGAAAATTTGTGAAAAGAGACCATGGCCGCATACAGAATAGACCATTGGTGATAGTGGTTTCAGAATTGATCGATCTCCATTTGATCAACTGTTTTCAGTAATACAGGCTCTTGAGAAATACTAAGATATAGCATCAATGTTGACAAAATCTTTGTAGGCTCCAAGCGGGTTTGTGACAGTATAGAGCGTAACACACTCTATGAAATAAAGGTGGAATTTGAAATCCCGTCCAAATTAGTATTCATAACTAAACTGACCATGGACAATACAGAATTCCAGAGTTGATAACCAACTTCAACAAAAGCTCGGATTTAGAGCAATATATCTTCAATATAGTTTTCAGCATGTTTTCTGAAGAATTCCCATTGGCTCAAAAGGGACATAAGGGGATTTTCGGGTAAATTTCTAAAATATAGTTATGTGCTATTATTAACTTTACTTGAACAGATATCGTAATCGTAATGAGATATATTTTGAGGCCTAGATTTTCCGCATGCAAGACCAAATTTCGTGCCAATCGGTTCAGCCATTTCCGAATAAATCAGGAGTGAAAGACATTGAATCGATTTCAATAGGGTTTTGTTTTACACACGGTAAATTCGCAGGAGATTGATAAGTTTGAACTGTGTAACGTTGATACTAATATCTGGATTTCCGTGAAACTTGGAATGCATATACGCGTCACTGTTTTTGAAGCACTCTGCAGTCTGCGATGTTTTTGATCCTGTTCCTTTGCTTATTTTTTTAATATGCATTTAGTACTTTCCGCCAAAAACCTTGAAGTGAATCTTCCAATTGTTTCTTTGTAACAAAAGCCGATCCCCCTCAAAAATATTAATTTTCCGTTTAACGTTCTTATCTAAATCTCTCATAGTCACCTGTCGACCTCCAGATGTCTATTGCAGTACAAAGAACTACTAAAGTTAATGACCCATTTCTTGTTAAGAAAATAAGTAACTGGTTTTTCACTCTTTTTTATTTTTCGGGATATTTAAAGGATTTTTAAAAATTTTTTTTTTTTTTATTTTGGAGTAAATCCCATTTTCTGTCTGAAATTACGCACTTGAAATTTATAAAATTTTCAGAATTTTCAAGCAAAGTGATCGCTTTTATTGGTTGAAATACTTTGAACTCTGGAGAATATGCGACAATAAGCAAAATTTCAAAAAAAAGCATTTTTTTTATGAAATTTCGAGTTTTGCCTATAACGCCCCGGGGCGGCGTCTTTGAACGCTTTTTTCTCGTAACATGATTTTATAAAATGGCACGCAACGTAACTCCAACAATTTTAAATATTTTACTTGAAACTTTAGCCTCATCTTCAGAACAAAATTACGAAGAGAACTATATAGGGAATTTAATTTTAACTATTTTTAACTATTTTTTTGGTGAAAATTGAGCAAGTTTAAACAAAGACTCGCCAATTGTTTAAAAATCAATATATAAAAAGTTCCGTACGTCATTCTCTAGTTATACTAATGTAGATTAAAACATTTTTTTTTCTTTGGTCCAGCCTTAAATTGGGATGCCACAGAGCACCTCAAATTCGACAGACTTCAGGAAAATTGCCCCAGTTGCGGCATCTTTATATATATCTTTGCAAAAATTTTCTGCAATAATCACCACCACTTGTATTCCTCTTAGGCCTCTTCTTCTATCTCAATTCTCAGAAAGCACCTCCTTTTATAGGCCTTTATAATGGTGTCACCCTTTAAGTACAGTAGATTCTCAACTGATTCGGCATACTTTCAATTTATGTGAGAAAAACAATTTTCTTTCATTGTTTTTTTTTTTTTAAAATCAGATTTTGATTATAGTGCACATTGGCGCTATATAGCTTTTGTTTTTTATGCTACCCTATACTTTCCCCTCACCTTTCATGTCAATCGATCTGACTGAAAGAATTCGGAGGTCGCACCTGCCCTATATATTGCAGATTTGGATGGCAAATGGAACGAGTAGGGATTGGGATAGAAGAAAGATCGCAAATGAGCAAGCTGAAAAAATGATAGAGATCCTTTATGAAAAGTGATACTAAGACGTACTGTCATACCTACGAGGCAAGCGAAGGTAAAGCCTTTTCTGTCTGTCAGTGCTCATAATACAGTTGGTGGAATATCTTGTAGATCCTTGAGGTTGCTGCATGACTTATCCTGGCACAACAAAATGCTACTCTAACAATAACAGTAATTTGCATCTGGTTGAAGTAGTTGTAGGTAAATAAATACCTACATATATATATTATAGTTTCCAGTTTTCCACTTTTCTTTAAGAGAATACGGCGCAAGAGTTAAAAGGGTACACAATTTCGGAGAAGTCAATTATATTTCTGAGACTACCCGTGGAGGACCCCTTTTACCAGAATTGAAATTATCTATTGAATGCGAAATACTCCATACTGCTGCTAAGAAGGAATATCAAAGATCAAAAAAATGCTACCAGAATGAAAATATGGTGGCACTAATTGGCACTTACGCGTGGAAAATTACTTGTGGTTTACAGGAATTTTCATCAGAATGTAGTACACGCAAATGGAGGCAAAAGAAATTCCCTCTTCGTGCTTTGACTTTCTTGTTGATGTTGTAAATAAGAGAGGGGAAAACTCCTTCAAGTAAACTATGTTAAATATCTAGAAAAGGATTTTTTTCCGAAAAACCTGTAGGGATTTTTTTTCTCGATTGAAGTTGTTCGTGAGGCATATGTCAAAGTTAAACTTCTCGGAATCAGCGAAAATTAAAGGTTATGGAATGTCTCAATATGGATAAGGATATATGACTCTTCTTCTTCTCATGGCAAAGATACATCGGGCTATAGAATGATCCATTTCCAAGTTTTTATTCATATCATCTGTAACTTAGCAACAATGTATATGACGCCTACTTCTTTTGGGCATATTGAGTTGAGTTTATTGTGGACTAAAACTGGTTTTGCATAATGATTCCCAAAGTCACCTGTATTGTCACTTTCTATATATAAAAGCTGAATCTATACCGCTTTGAGATTATTTTGAGCTAAATTTCTAATTTTATTTGGAGAAGGTCAACCTTCATAAAAGATGGATATCTATCACCACAATACCAGCCTTGAATAATCACCATCTTTCCGCAACTCACCGTTTTGTCGTGAATCCATCACTTCTATTATGAAAAATACACAAAAGATTTTATCTCCTGATAAATTAGATTGTGAATAATGGTTTCTTTCCAACCATCCAATCTGCACGCTCAACACAATAAACAAACTTTTTGTTTACACTTCCCATCTAGCGCTAGACGACACGATGATAATCCGAAAATCAATTAATAAAGCATACACGAAACCGAAAATTTGAAAATGTTCCAGAGCATAAAGTTTATGCCTTTAATGTGGTTTGTGTATCAATTCATGACTTGAACTTTTCAATTGCGTGTAAATGATTAATAGTTAATGAATGGCCAACACATAATGAAGTGACGTGATGAATACATCCAGGAATTTAAAACTTTTTAGGAATTCGGCTATGTTTAGAAAGTTATTAGGTTTATTTGTGGAAAGTGTAAGAAGCAAAAATATATTTTCCAGTGGGCTATGTTAGATATCATCTATGTATGACAAAATGTTGGAAAAATTTGATTATTTCATCACAAATTAGTACTAATTGTCATTGGAGCTTAGTTGGAATTGAGTGACAACCTTTAGAATCCCACCCACAAAAGCATGGAAAGTACGAGGCAATTGCCTCCGTTGATGCAAGATGATCAGTATAAAGTTCACAACTAGAGAATGGCTAAAAGTTATCATGGGGACCTAGTCACAATATAGTACTAATAGAAAAATTTCGTTCCGGTTTTCCGCATCATGTTAATGTCAGTAGAGGCATTGGGGGATGCCGTTCTCATGTACGCGGGAAAGGTAATTAAACTCAAGTCAACTCACTTAGAGTACTTCCCACTCACGGTGATTATCAGCAGTGGGTTCCCTGTCGCCGGGAGGTTCTTCCGTGCGATAATAGCCCCATGAGTAGATCTTCTCATACACTTGTTCGTTCAAATCATTGCTTTCGTTCTTACCTAAGGGAATGTCTCAAAAACCCTAAAGTCGAATTCCAACTATTCTAAGCAGACCTGCGTTCAATGTTGCTGACCCAGAGCATCCCCAAGTCCTGAGGCAATCCATTCTAGCTCCAGAAATAACTGGAGTAGGATGTTTGGCCCAAGCAAAATTGGGTCATAACCCACCATGTTTTCTCTCCCCAAGAGCAACTTCACTCGTTTCAGGTATTGTGAGAAAATTCCCTTTGTTTCACTTTTTACAACGTCACACGTGAGACATTTAGCACTGAATAGGAGATCTAAGGTTAACTGAATAAATAAAGATAAATGACAACCTGGAGGAAAGTTCTAAAAACTTCCAATCGTCATTGTTGATATATTCCAAACATGTTGGGAAAACAGAAGCTGAATGCTTCAGGAGTGAAAGGTTTTGTGTATTTCCTATTTAAAAATATTTGAGTAAATATTTGTTTTATTTATGCCCAGCACTTAATTCTAGCGTACCACTGGAATTCAAAATTTTCACTGAAGTTGCAAATTTAGTGTTTCCTTCCTCCTTGGTGGAGTATAAGGCATCCACACGCCAAGTTACAACTTTGAGCTATTATAACTTTCTTGGTAGGATCATGCTCTATATGTTAGTCTACCTTATTGCATTTCATGAATCTAGGATGAACTTAAGAGAAGTTTTACAGTCGGTTACTAACAATTATAATAGTATGCTATTATTAATTTTATTTGAGCAGACATCGATAAAGAAGGTATTTTGGAACCTACACATTGCGCAGTCGCAGCTTTATGATTTTTTTTCAGATTCTGGTTCAGGTTCTGAGAGTGGTTATGTGAAAGAAATTACCATACTCTTTCCCCTTTTCTATTCCATTAAATGTCATAACTGAGACGACCTATGAAGAGAACCAATCGAGGCCTGAAAAATGCGTGTTACAGACAGTCAGACAGACAAATGCGATTTAGATAAAGGAGTTAAATCATACCAGGCAACATGTGGATTTAACAAGGATCCGTCCAAAGACCTCTCTTGTGGATAATTAAGTATTATCGAGATGGAGATCTCCCTACCGGCGTGGCCACCATCGCTTTCTCGAAGGAGTCGCGATTTACGTTAATGAAACAGTTTATGACATTAAATCATGCCACGAGAACCCCCGCCCATCGCTTTTGGAGAATAAGATGGAAGTAGTTCTTGCCACTAAGCGACGGAAGAGTGCGCCTATCAAGATTATACATTCCAAGTCTGAGGGTAAATTTCAAATTACATATGGAGGGTGCAGCAACTTGGGTATACAACATGGGAACACTGCATGCAGGAATGCTATCGAATATAGGTGGTCAAAGGTCAACCCATTGTTTCATATATGCAAACCTAGTGTGGACCGATGCACTGGAAACAAAGTAAATATAAAGAAAATGGGAACTGCATATCGCTTAACTGCACACCAAACGTGTTGCGCCTATCGACCAATATCTGACGAAGTGGCCTGCGTGATAGTAGGAATGATCCCAATTAATATTCTGCCGACAAAAGGAAAACCCCTTTATGATCGAACGTATCTCACCGGAGTGAAACTATTGTCGAGTGCAAGGAGAGGTGAAGCGAGTCAACAATCATCCTGGAATTCTGGCACTCACGTGTTTCCTCCGAGATGTGGTGGTTGTTGTTTGGGTGCCACTGGGGTTCATTGCTTGTTACCAAGTTCATCTGCAAAGGTGATACAGGATGCCCATCTCTGCGGCGCTGTTGTTAGGCAGTTGCTTTGTTTGGGGCTAGGACTACTACAAGATGCTTTAATTATTGCCTTATAGGCAATTACCGATTGCAGGCTCCTAACTACGTCCTCCAGGGGCTTGTTCCTACATAGTTCCTCCTCTTCTTCGTTCTGCTTCGGATGGAAGCTAATTTGTTGTTGACGTCCGTTCCACCATCTTTGGCCGTGCTCTCCAACTCGTGGTTTACTTCAGGCTCCCCGGCCGTGGTCACGGGTGAATCCGTCGCTGACGCGTCCTCATATTCGCACCCATTTCTTCACAAGCCTGCTTAACGCGTTTTTATGGCGTCTCTTCGCCGTTAAAATTTGGAAAACACCTTCCAGGGGGGGGGGGGGGGGTGGGGGCAAAGCTACACTTTTGTTTTGGCTGTTAATTTTTTTTACACTGGCCTGATTTTTTCCAGATAGTTGCCTTTGACCTAGAAATTTTACTGGGGGGCGATGGTTTAATGTTTTCCGCCTACTGACGAAAACTTTACGGCTTCGTAGAAATGCCCGTGTATTTACAATTTCAAACCTCTTTGCAAGTGATGAAAGGATATGCGGTTTTTTTTTTACTCCCACATCTTTCATATTATAAGTTTTAACTGCTCTCTCGACATAGGTAAATGGCGCAGGCTGTCAACCCTACGCGGAAAACGCACCTTACGAAGCCGCAGAGGGAGCCTCGCACAGGATGGAATTTAAAACGAGGAACCCGGAAATGAAAACGGAATAACGATTTGCGCATTTTGTCGTGGAACATGCGCTTCCTGTACAGAACGAATGCTTCTGAGCAACTAACCGATACTCTGTCCCAATATAAGGCTGATGTAACAGCCTTGGAAGAAATGTGCTAGACAGGCACCGGTTTCCTGGAGAAGAGTCACACCATATATTATAGCGGCCATTCAATAAACCATGTGCTCAGAGTAGGTTTCTTAGTCAGCCAAAAAATGAAACCTGCTGTTATCGGCCTTGAAGATATAAACGAAAGGCTATGCACTCTACGTTTGCGAGGTAAATTCAGGAATGCACACATAAGCCTCATAAAAGTTCATGCCCCTACAGAGGAGACTGCAGACTCGGAGAAGGATACCATCTACGAGGCAGTAGAACGAATCCTCGAAGCCTGTCCCAGATATAATATCGAAATCATACTTGGAGATCTCAACAGTCAAGTAGGGACGGAGCCAGTATTCAGACGATACGTTGGCTCCCATAGCTTACATAGGGATACCAATGATAACGGACTGCGAATTATTCAGTTAGCTATATCGCACGAAATATTTGGTGGAAGTACCTGGTTTGCGCGGAAAGCGGTCCACAAACATACGTGGGCCTTTTCAGACGGGACCATTTTCAACCAAATTGACCATGTGCTGATTTAACCCACCCACCTCTTAGCCTTGATGAATGTTAGAACATATAGGGGGACCAATATAGATTCCTTGGCATAGTGTTCCGGGCTCGAATTACAATATGACCTCTAATTCCCTCTGACAACCAGGTGAGAGTCAATACTGAAGCCATTCACAACACAGCGTTTCGTTACACCCATAAGGGGGAAATGGATGCCGCAATATCCGCAGCTAACAAATGTCGTGAAGATGAACAATAAATTATCTTCACAACCACCTGAAAATTGTTATCGTTGATACGGTCACAAATATTCGTTCTACGATGAATGTAAGCTAGCTACGGAACGGAAGAATGCCGCATACCGAGGAATGTTCCATTCTCAAAGAATGCGGTCACACACAGAGACTTATCACGAACTCCGGCGAGCAGAGACACAACTTCACAGACGGAAAAAGGAAGTCTAGGAGAAGCGACAAGTCTGTGAACTCGAAAAGTAAAGGGAGCAACCGCACCAGACGCGCAAGTTTCACCAACAAGTCAGCAGGATGAAGCCTTATGCACCTCGATGCTCATCCTGCCGAGACAAATAGGAAAATCTGATTTTCGACAAACTGGGCATATTGGAACGATGGGTTGAGTATTTTGGTGAACTGCTCAGCAACCAAAATATCGGCAAGCTGGAGATCCTGCCGACTGAAAACGACGGACAGATACTGCCACCACATAGAAGAAAAAGTCTGCGCAATCTACCGACTTAATAACCATAAGGAGCCAATGGAAGTACAGCCGAATTGGTTAAATATGAAGGCGACCAACTACACCAAGCAGTTCATTAACTGATGCTCAAGGTGTGGGACAGCGAATCAATGCCTGAAGATTGGCAACGAGGCATTATCTGTCTCATACATAAAAAGGGAGATATCACACAGTGCAGCAATTATAGAGGTATCACGTTGCTGAGTACCATCTATAAGATATTCTCCACTATCTTGCTAGGCCGGATAGCCCCATACGCCCAGAACATCATTGGCCTATACCAAAGAGGCTTCACTCCAGGCAAATCAGCAACAGATCAGATTTTCTCTTTGCGGCAAGCGATGGAAAAACTGTTTTTTTGATCGACTTTAAAACCATCTTTGATAGCGTAGCCAGGGTAAAACTATACACGGCCATGAGAGAATTAGGTGTCGCGACGAAACCAATAAGACTGACCAAACTGACCCTGCCCAATATGCGAACATCAAGATCCCTCTCGAGACCATTCAACATCAACAACGGGCTAGGACAAGGGGATGTCCTATCATGCGTTCTCTTTAACCTGGCTGTGGAGAAAGTGATTCGCGATGCCGGTGTAAATGCAAGAGACACCATCTTCTTTAAGTCCACCCAACTACTGGCCTACGCTGACGACATTGACATCATAGAAAGAACAACTCGAGATATACAGTCTACCTTCATCCAAATCGAGCAGGAAGTGCGAGATCTTGGACTGCACATCAATGTAGGCAAGACGAAGTACATGGTGACAATGTCAGTGCCAAAACCAAAACCGAAAGAACGAGCATCATCGAATCGTACTGGTCAAACGAAAACAATAAAGATAGGAGACTACAACTTTGAGACCGTTGAAAATTTCTCCAATCTAGGGTCGAAAACCACAACCGATAACAGCTATGACGATGAAATCCGCGTAGGATTGTTGGCAGCCAACAGCTTACAAACACTGTTTTGCTCGAAACGTCTCACCATAGGGTCAAAGCTCTTACTGTACAAAACAATGATCTGGGTTCTTAGCAAAAATAATTGTGAACTCTTGGCCGGGTTCGAGGAAAAAATCCTCCGAAGGATTTGCTAACGGTTCTGTATAAAATCCGGCTCAATAAGTTGCGGTCGGCGGGTCACCTAATCCGTATGGATGAAGATGATCCAGCCCGAAAAATCTATAAGGACAATATCTATGGCAGAAAACGAAGATGAGCCAGACCCCACCTGTAATGGAGCGATGGCGTAGGTCAGGACGCCAGATAGCTTTTAGGGACATCGAATTGGTGGTCCTCGGCGCAAAATCAGATTGTCTGGAATTTCTTACCTTTAATGGTGATGATGGAAGCTACATTTTTATTTTGGATTTGAAGTGTTTTCTGACACCGGCCTGGTTTTTCCAGATGATTGCCTTTGATCTAAAAATTTTACCAGGTGGCGACAGTTTAATGCTTTCCGCCCACTGGCGAAAACTCCATAGCTTTATATAATAGAAATGTCCGTGCATATACAATTTCAAACCTCTTTGCAAGTGATCATGAAAGGATAGGCCGGTTTTCTTGACAACGAGGACGACGAACAACGAAATTGGGCGATTAGCTTCCACATCTTTGCCATTGTGAGTTTTAATTCTTCCATCTACGGGACTAGTATAAATTTGGGAGTACTCACTCGAAATAGGTAAATGGCGCCCAACGTGGGTGTTTCAGTTCAGTTTGTCTCCTCATGTAACAAATGTAATTAATTTATCCTATTAATTTTCCTACACTTTATAACATACCTGAAAACTTTTATCATTTCAGTATGTGAATCAATACTTTTCCTGGAGCATTTAATATCCAGGGCTTAGTGGTTATACACTTAAACAATTTTCTGTTGTTTGCTTTTTTGAGAAGTGGAATCATCATTCCGTTTAACGTTGTAAAAAGGGAAGAATAAATGATTGTATAACCCCTCTCCCTGTTCACCGTGATTTGGAAATTGTTTATAGATGTACAAATTTTGTTGGGAATAGGAGAAAAATAACTTTGAAATTCAAAAGTTTAGAGAGAAATCGCGCAGTTCGGAATAGCCAAAAAAATGTATTATAAATCAACTTGAAGAAACATTAGTAACAAAATCACAAATCCAATACAGATACGTTCGGGTAGTATTTATTTCAAATGAGTGCTTTCCAAAACTGGTATTAATATAGCTTGCAGGAAATGTCAAAGTATATCCACCATAGAGACTCCGTAAGGAAAATTTTAAGAGTTTTTCAAAATTTACTAAGAAAACTTTCCCAAGCTTGAGACAGATGGTTGCGCTATTACAGCTTAGAGGGTAGTTGAGCATCCTCATCTTAAGCGCATCTTAAAGAATTAGAGGCACAACATTCGCAAATATGAAAATCCTGCGCCTGAATTTACTTGCAAAAGATAACCACAAAACTTTCCATTCTGAAGTACTCAGCTTCCAATTTCAAATTTCGTTGCTTTTTCAAAATACACGTTTGATATTAGGCAAATGGTAGAAAGGAGGGTCATTCTCAGAATTTCATGGCTTTGAAAAACGTGTAAAAATTTGGATTTTTGTAAATCAGTGAAGCGAATTTGCTTTTGGTGTTTATTCTACAAACAAATTCGCTTCAACATTAAATGTTGATATGTATACTGGACGAAGAGGGAAATTACCTGTCTATTCACTCTCCTGCGTCCTGCGGAAAACTCACCTACGTGCAAACATACGAATGATTTCATAAAGGTTTGCATATTCACGATGTACTTATAAACTTGGCTATGCAGAGATATAATTTTTTTTAAATAAAACTGACACAAATACATTTACCCTGCAGCCAATTTGTTTCTTGTATGGGTTGATGGGTGCCGAAATGAACTCTCCATGCTGGGACATACTTCGATGCAATCGATAATGCTGATGAAAAATGATATTGCTATCATCTGAATTCGTTGTGAACTACATCGTAGTATGTAGCTTTACTGCACATAAAAATCTAAAAAATGTGCTATTTTCGCATATCGTGCAGTCAACACTTTTCTGTCGTTGTGAGGAGTAAAATTTAGAATTCACAGACTATGGTTCCATCCACAAATATGGAATAAAGGCTTTAATTAATTTATGAGTAGTGTTCTGTTTTCAATCAAATAAAAGCATATATCCGTTTTCAACAACAAACTAAACTCGAATCTCTCTCAAATGAGTACTGAAAACTCAATGAACCTTCAACCTTTGGAATGTGTGCTTTAAATTGAATATGGATGTACTTAGGCAAATTTATCATTAGTTGGTTGAAAATTCAACATTTATTTCCAATGATAATAATAATGAGCGTTCTGCAACTATCAAATTATATCAGGACTTTGAAGCGTGCTAGAACTCTTTATTCAAAACCAGAACGGTATATTAGAATGCACGCAAAATATAACAACCCTGAGTTGACCCAGGCATTCATTGACAGTTGGACGACCATCCGCTTCGACTTTCTTGCGGTCTAATCACTAAGCCATCCGGACGGCATCTAATGATGCCTTTGATGAATGTCTGCCACAGGTACCAGATAGGTGGCGATCAATACCTAGTCGTACGGGACTCAATTGGCAGCTGTCTAGAGGATAATTTGATCGGACGGAGGTGAATCTTTCGCTTCTGGTACATTAATTTTCAGTTCTATGGTTCTTTATGTGCTGGATCGATTGAGTTCCCAGATGTTCAACTTGTACTTTTGCAAATGGTACTTAGTTAACTGTTAACTGAGTACTTGAGTTGGGCTAATATTTTCTTTTCAAAGCCAAATATCACTATTTTACGCTTCCTTTTCCCTACTGGTAGCGCTGTAACGCAGTAAATCTCTTATTTTAAAACGTCCAGAACTCCTTCCTATTTCCAAGGAATGTTATTGAAATATCAAAAGCTCCTATAAAAGGACTCCCTAGAATGAAATCTAGCCATGTGATATTTAGCCGAAATTGTTCAGGCAGAGTAGCGACATGCTAATTGACCCTCGGCATTGAATTGCACCTATTTAGGCAGTCAGCTACTAACATCTTCCGGGCAAAAATATTCAATGACTATATGAAACCTGGGGAGTTTCAGGTCGGCTTAAAAACATAATACACAATATAATACGAGTATTGGCGCATCATCTAGTTAAGTGCGCTCCCTGTTCAGAGGACAGTTACAGGATGCAGATTGCGCTGCACAGAAGCACTTTTCCCCGCGAAGAGCAAATATGCGATATATTATAGCTGCCATCCAGCAAACCAACACTGCTCGGACTAGGTCCTCTCTGACAATCAGCTGAGAGTGAACACTGAAGCAGTCAAGAATTAAGCCTTCCGTGACACTTAGAAGCGCGAAATACTCGTAGGTGCAGCAACATCAAATTATCTGAAGGTAAGGCATCACCAATTGATATTCACAACCACCTGAACAACGTTATCATTGATATCGCCGCAAACATATTTAGCCCGAGTCAGAACAACTGGTTCGATGAATTCTGCATACAGCCCAATGCAGTAACCACGAAGAGCACAGGCATACAAAGCTCGTTGAGTATTGAAGTGACCTCACAGCAAAAAGGAATCCTGTGGAAAACCAACAACCGTCTGCAGGATGAAGCCATATACTCCTCGATGCACATCCTATTGAGACAGAAGCAATAATCTGATTTCTTACCATATAGGCATAAACATGCCTTTGTTGAGTATTTTGATGAATAGTTCAACAATGAGAATACCAGCGAGTTGGAGGTACCGGAAACTGCAGGCAACGGACAGATCTTCCTGCCAACAAACAAGGAAGACCAACTACACAGAACGGTTCATCATTTATCTGCATGTAAATTATGGAGGTATTACATTGCTGAATACATCTGTGAGATATTCTCCGGTATCCCTTTTGGCTTGACTCCAAACAAATCAGCAACATATCAGGTCTTCTCTGAGTGGCAGTTGATGGAAAACATGTTGGAATATGGCAATCAATTGCACCATCCTTCCATAAAATTCAAAGAAAGTTATGATCATATAGCCAGACTATTCATAAAGGTGTACACACCCATGAGAGAATTCAATATTCCGATTAAATTAGTAAGAATGATGAGACTGACGGCGACTAATACCTGAGGCCAAATGTAACCGGTTCACCTTCGAGACTTCACCATCAATAACGACTTAAAAAAGTGTTTATGTTTACCAAAACTATGTGCGAGATAGTGTGTCAATCACCACAACGAAAAATGTCAGTTCCTGGCAATGTGCTTCAGTTCCTTCGGCGATTTTTCACAACTCACTTGCTACAACTAACATAGACCGCAATGGTGTTGCCGCCGTTGTGAGCTATACACTGCTATTTCGGCCTTCTGGATGTAAAATTCTTCGTTTGTTATAGGCTTCAAGCCAGAGTACCAGGGTAATACAATGCAAACATGAATTCATGAAAACTTGGAACTTTTGAATAATGGCATAATTTAATTTGCATATACTATTGTGGCGCGGCAGGATCTGCGGCATTCGAAATTTATTTCGAATGTTGCGGATGCGGACGGGTAGATGGCGAACTCTCCACTCACTCATTTTCCGAACGCACCAGGGGAGTGGAGAATTAGCGGTGGAAAAATGCCGTTGGTTGGGACAGTAAGGACCGCATGGAAATAAGTCGGTCTCTTCTGTATCCAACCGCGGCGGTGAACACTTGCGTTTTCCTCTTAAATTCAAAATATTGTAATCAATTACAACTCGGTAAATTTCGCGCTAGAAAATTCTATCTCATTTAAAATTGACGAGAGTTTGTGAGTCATTTGCTTGAAACACGAATAAAGTGAAGAACTTTCCAATTTCGAAGAAAATTATCCTAAAAAGTTATACTTAAGTGGTGACCCCGATACTAGAGCCCGTCGAGGAAAACGCACAAGCGCCGCCGCCACAATCATCGCCACCATCAAGACGAAAAGGCCACCAAGGGCAGGAAATAGCTGCGATTCATCAACATCTTTTCTACGCACAATACAATTGTGCTACGAGCCGACGACGTATGCTATGCGACATAGCAAACCTTCCGCACTCTACGACGGGCATAGGCAGGCACTTCGCATAAGCGCATACATCCCCGTCCGTCTACGGGTCCAGTCAGCCAGTTGTCCAGCAACAGCAGCACAAAGATCAGCAGACAATTATACCCGACAACAGCAGCAAACGGCCGTCCCTAGCACCGCCAACGCCGCAGCTACAGCCCGACGAATTCAAACCAGCGCCGCCGTCGAAGACAGCTAGTAATATCAATTTCAAATTTATTTAATTATTATTTCCGAGTTATCACAATCTCGGCAGATGCCGGATTTTACCTAATACTAGCACTAAGTGCCAAGCATTTAGGCTCGGACGATCCTACCTACTTAAAAACTAAAGGGGCACTGGTGGTGGTGGCCGGTGGTAGGTCAGTGGGAGAATCCGTCGAGCACCCCCCGCAACATCGAGCACGTATGCAGAATGGTGTACTTCTGCATGGTTTGAACCAGATTGTGCGAAAGTCCCAGGACATCAAGGGAAGCCGTGAGGGATTTAGGTACAATACCTGTAGCTGACAATATTATGGGAACTACAACCACCCGCTCGAGACGCCAAATTTCTTTGATTTCCCGAGCCAATGGCTCATAGTTCACCTTCTTCTCCACGTATTTCCGTTCAATGTTGCTATTATGGGGGATAGCAACATCAATAATATACGCGGAGCGACCCGTCTTGTCAACTAGCAGTACGTCAGGCTTGTTGTGTGCGGTATGGCGATCAGTCAGAACTTGCCGGTCCCAATACATGCTGTAAGCAGAACTATCAAGTACTGCTTGCGGCTCATATCGGTAAACCGGACATGTTCCCGTGATTATTATTATTATTATTTATTGTTATATCAAGTGAAATTATTATCGCACTAATTGTTAATTATATTTAAAGTAAAATTGTGATAATAATAACCAAAAATCGCTGCAAGAGACGGCGTTGAAGTGTTTCGCATCGCGGGTTCTCCATTTCCTTGGTGTTTTTGGTCTGCGCTGGAGAGCGTCCGCTTCGGTCGTTGTTTTTCTCGGTTCGTGCGTGCATTTGTGGGTGCGGCCTGCCGTGTCGGTGTAAATTTCACCGCGTTTCAGTATAAACTCACCGCGTCTGCATCACAAACTTGTACTTTTCGGTAAGAAAAATGTCGTTTGACAATAAAGACGCGGCAGGCCCATCGGACCCACAAGTGACCGCCCTCGCCGTACGCGTTCCTCCGTTTTGGCGGCGGAGCCCCGAGCTGTGGTTCGTGCATTTGGAAGCGCAGTTCCAAATGTCCGGCATCACATCGGACGCGACCCGTTTCAACTACGCGGTGGTCGGCCTGGACGAAGAGTCCATACTTCTGGTGTCCGACGTAGTGAAGTCGGCATCGTACTCGCAGCTCAAGAGCGAGTTGATCAGGCGCCTGTCGGCAAGCGAGTCGGCAAAATTAGACCACTTGCTGGCGGGTTTAACGTTGGGTGATCGAACTCCCAGCCAATTGCTTCGTGAAATGAGGCAATTGGGTGGGAGCAAGATCGGCGACGATCTGATCAAGTCGCTCTGGCTGCGTCGGCTCCCGGAGGGCACCCAGGCGATCCTAGCCTGCGTCTCCGGTTCCTTGGAGGAACTAGCAGCGACGGCCGACCAGGTACAGGAGGTGTACGTTCGCCCAACCATAGCGGCCGTCCAACCACCGTCGGATGATGTGAGCGACTTACGGCGCGAGATCGCGGCTTTAACTGCCAGCGTGGCCGAGATGCGGGCGACGTTGGACGCTCAGCGTTCGAGTGCCAGATCGCGAGCTCGCTCACGGTCTGCCACACGAAAAGGGCGTTCGGGTAGCAGGTCGTCAAGACAGCCTGCGGACCAAGGTATTTGCTGGTATCATCGTAACTTCGGAGATAAAGCGACAAGATGTACGCTATCTTGCAAATTCGCGCCTACCGCAAAAAACTAGGTCCGCGGGGGGTCTTGGCGACGGCCACCCAGAGCGCAGCGCCACGTCGCCTAACTATTTTCGACCCCCTCAGCAGGCGCAACTACCTCGTCGACACGGGTGCGGAGGTTTCGGTTCTTCCCGTACCTCAGCATCATCGACTATACCCACAACCCCTCAAACTGGCGGCAGCAAATTCCTCCCGCATCAATACATACTGGTACAGGCAAGTGGACGTGAGTCTTGGCTTGCGTAGGACGTTTCCGTGGCGTTTCATCCTGGCGGATGTCAGCTTCCCCATATTAGGCGCAGACTTCTTGTGTCACTATGGGTTGCTGGTGGACTTGCAAAATAAGTCCCTTATAGATCCCACAACCAACCTTAATTCGTCGGGCCTATTGGTATCTCACGCTAACAATAGCCTTTTAGTCCTTTTGGAAGACATTACCGATTCTCGTGTTCGGACACTCCTCCAAAAGTTCAGCCAGATAACTACCGAGTGTAGTCTCTCGAAACCAGTGAAGCACAATGTGCAGCACCACATAAATACTACTGGTTCCCCGATTTTCTCAAAGGTGCGTCCTCTACCACCCCAGAAACTGGCTATCGCGCGGAAAGAATTTCAACAACTTGTTCAACAGGGTATCTGCAGGCCCTCAAACAGCTGTTGGTCTTCCCCTTTACATATGGTCCCTAAGCCAAATGGCGAATGGCGTCCCTGTGGGGATTACAGAAGGCTAAACGCACAGACTGTTCCTGACCGATATCCGATTCCACTCATCCACGACTTTGCGCATCACCTCGCGAATTGCCGCATCTTTTCGACCTTGGACTTAGCCAAGGCATACCACCAAATCCCAGTAGCTCCTGAAGACATTCCAAAGACGGCAATATGCACACCCTTTGGACTCTTCGAGTTCACCCGAATGACTTTCGGATTGTGCAATGCGGCGCAAACCTTTCAAAGGTTCATTCACTCAGTCCTGCGAAACCTCGATTTCTGTTTCGTCTATTTGGATGATGTTTTGGTCGCTTCTTCTACTGAGTCTGAGCACTTAGCCCATCTTGAGTGCATTTTTCAACGTCTCCTTGAGGCCGGTTTAGTCCTAAACGTTGAGAAATGCAAATTCCTTCAACAACAGGTGAGATTCCTCGGCCACTCCATTTCCTCTGAAGGAATACAGCCCGACCCAGACAAGGTGCAAGCAATCACAAGCTTCCCGCGTCCAAAAACAGGGAGGGAGTTGAGGAGGTTCTTGGGCATGCTAAACTTTTACCGTCGTTTCCTGCCCAAGGCCGCCCATCACCAGTCCGTTTTGAACGCGTACTTGTCTGGCCCCAAAACTAAAGACACACGAGAGATTGTGTGGTCTGAAGAGGCTGTCTGCGCGTTCAATAAATCCAGACAGCAACTGGCTGATGCTACACTCTTGGCATTTCCTCTACAAGCTGCACCCCTAGTCGTTTTTGTTGATGCCTCTGACATCGCAGTAGGTGCTGCCCTTCACCAAAAGGTGGACCAAGTTTGGCAGCCGTTGAGCTTCTTCTCGAAGCAATTGAATCCCGCTCAACGGAACTACAGCACCTACGATCGCGAACTGCTCGCCGCATACCTGTCCATCAAGTACTTCCGTTTCTCCCTAGAAGGCAGGCCGTTCACAGTGTTCACGGACCATAAGCCTCTCACGTTTGCTTTGAAACAGAAGCCCGACAAAGCGTCCCCTCGTCAGCTTCGACATCTGAGCTTCATAAGCCAGTTCACGTCAGACATCCAGCACGTGTCCGGGAAGGACAACATTGTTGCTGACGCTTTGTCTCGTGTCTCCGAACTTAACATCTCCGCCTCACTCGATTTCTCGGCTATTGCCAAGGCGCAGGTGGATGACGCAGCACTTCAGAGCCTCAAGTCCAACCCCAAATACAAATTTCGGGAGTTGCCCATCTTCGGCTCAAACCTCTCGCTCTGCTGCGAAGACTCGGAAAAGGGACCTCGGCCATACATTCCGGCCACATTTCGCAAGGAAGTGTTCCACGCAGTTCACGACTTGGCGCACCCCGGCATCAGGACAACAAACCGGTTAGTCACCGGAAAATACTTCTGGCCCTCCATGAACAAGGATATCAATTCCTGGGCCAGAGAGTGCATCGCATGCCAGAAGTGTAAAGTCTCCAGGCATGTAAGGAAAGAAGTGGGCTCATTCCCCCGCACTACCAAGCGTTTCCACACCATACACCTCGACATAATAGGGCCTTTGCGAGACTCGCACGGTTACAAGTATTGCCTCACAATCATCGACAGGTTCACGCGGTGGCCTGAGGCAATACCTCTGAAAGACATTACGGCGCAATCTTGTGCCGAAGCCCTCTGCCGAGAGTGGATACCTCGCTTTGGCGTCCCTGCAGTGGTCATCACTGACCAGGGAATGCAATTTGAGTCCACCCTTTTCTCCGAGTTAGGCAAACTCCTGGGTTTTAAACGCCAGCGGACTACGGCATACCACCCGCAATCCAATGGGATGCTGGAACGTTGGCACCGGACGCTGAAAGCCGCCATTATGGCACGCGACGACCCGTCCTGGACTCAAGTCTTGCCTCTCGTCCTACTCGGCCTTCGTACAACCCGCCGAGAGGAATTTGCTGCCAGCCCCGCGGAGCTGGTATACGGGGAGAACCCAAGACTCCCAAGCGATCCGGTCTTCGACAAGAGATCGGGTCTCACGGAGTCGGGGTTGGTGCGTCTGCTGAGAGACAATCTCCGACGCATCAAAGCGCCACCGCCCACTCGACACTCGTCCATACCTGCTTGTTCGCCCAAGGAACTGGACACATGCACGCACGTGCTGATCAGGACGGATGCCGTCCGGAAGCCGCTGCAGCCTCCATATGAGGGCCCGTACCGCGTTCTCGAGAGGGGAGAGCATTTCTTCCAGCTCGAGATCGGTGGTCACAAAAAGGCGGTCTCTTTGTCCAGGCTGAAACCCGTGTGCGCCCCGAAGCAGCGTCGTGTCCGCTTTGTGGATTAACGGCGAACGAAGTTCGGGGATCCGTCGCCGAAACCCCCTAGGTTTCGTCTGGGGGCGGAGTGATGTGGCGCGGCAGGATCTGCGGCATTCGAAATTTATTTCGAATGTTGCGGATGCGGACGGGTAGATGGCGAACTCTCCACTCACTCATTTTCCGAACGCACCAGGGGAGTGGAGAATTAGCGGTGGAAAAATGCCGTTGGTTGGGACAGTAAGGACCGCATGGAAATAAGTCGGTCTCTTCTGTATCCAACCGCGGCGGTGAACACTTGCGTTTTCCTCTTAAATTCAAAATATTGTAATCAATTACAACTCGGTAAATTTCGCGCTAGAAAATTCTATCTCATTTAAAATTGACGAGAGTTTGTGAGTCATTTGCTTGAAACACGAATAAAGTGAAGAACTTTCCAATTTCGAAGAAAATTATCCTAAAAAGTTATACTTAACTATTCTCATATATTTGCACGGCGAGAACTTTGACTCGGAGCGACTTCAACCTAATATTCGTGTTCCAGATTTTCATTAAATCCCCGAAAGCGAATTTAATCCTACTAATACGATAAGTGATATAAAGTCGGAAAAACAACGTTTCCTAGCGATGGAAATTGATTAACGCCGTTCTGTGCCTACTAATGCAAATAAAAAGAAAACGGTAACCAGTCGAATGGTTGTTATTCATCTTCACTTCAACTCTGCTGAAGATTTCGAGAAAAGATGGCATAGTTAATTGAAATTGTCTTCCAGACTAAGCAGCAAGAAGAATGTTCCGATAATAAGTAGAACAAGTCGGGAAACCGGAAGCTGAACGCTTCAGGTACGAAAGGTTTTGTGTATTTCTTAGTACGTAGCACGTAATACATGCATATATTGAGTGAGAATATCCACTTTCGGATGATATTGACATACATAGTTTTGAATTTGCAAAGAAGCGACAACTTTGACGTATTATCACTTTATTAGTAATAGTGCGATTTCCACCAAACTTGGTAAGATCATGCTCTATGTTATAGCCTATATTGCTGCGAAATTTCGTGGTGCTAGCATGAACTTAATGGGGGATTTGGAGCCAATTACTAAAAATTACAGTAATATACTATTGTTAACTTTATTTGTACAGATATCAGTATGGAAGGTATTTCGGAGCCCAGGCACCATATAGTGGCAGCCTCCTGAATTTTTTCAGATTTTTCCGTTAGATAGCTTCTGAGAATGGCCCTCTTAAAGGAATGATTACTTTCAACTCCCCGCACCCTCCACCTCTTCAACAAATGTCAAAACTAAAACCAGCTTCGAAAACTACTAGCCGAGACCTTTAATTTGATACCCCACATGACAATATTTGATGAAAAAAAATTCACACCCCCTTTTGCATGTATGGGGACCTCCCCCCCCTTAAATTCTTCGTAAAAGGATGTAACTCCCTGTATGCGTGAGTGTTCACAGTTCCCACCTTTCTACCAAATTTGGTGTCAATCGCAGTAATCATCTCCGAGGAAAATGCGTGTGACGGACAGACAGACAAACAGACAGCCCTGCGTTAGCACGTGACATGTCCTGGCAAGTTGGCGAGGACTTCACGTACAGCGATCACCAGGCTATCACCTTTGAACTAAGGATGGAGCCACAAGGCAGGAGACCCGCACCCTGGAAGCCGAAATCCAGAAGAACACCAGGATGGTCTACCAAAGCGATGGATGAGCAGACATTCATGGAGGTGTGGCTTAGGCTTGCCTAGCAAAGCAGGCACCTCCACGGATAGAGCTCTCCATGTCACACAGAGTATCTCTAAAGCATGCGACGCGTCGATGCCTAGGAGATGTTCATTCCCCACCAGAAGACCCAATTATTGGTGGAATAGTGAACTTGCCAGCCTTCGATCGATTTGCCAGAGAGCCAGACGAACGGCTCAGAGGGCAATAGGTAGGATCGATCAGGGCAAAAGGAGCATGCCTACAGGGAACCTCGCAAGAACCTCAAGCTCGCCATCCAGCGAAGTAAGAGGGAATGTGTTAAGGAGCTCTATTCGGAAGCGGACTTAAATCCGTGGGGTAGCGCCTATAAAATCGTGACAGGACGATTCAGAGGCCGATCGTCTTCGCACATCACGTGCCCTATACTCTTGTTGAAAATAATCCAGGGATTATTTCCCCAACAAGAGGGCGTGCTGACACCTTCCAACGCCCCCTGATTGTGACGCCAATTCCACCAGTCACCAGGGACGAGCTGATGGAGATCTGTAGTCGAATAGGCGACAGTAAAGCCCCGGGTCTTGACCAATAAGACCCTCAAACTTGCCGTCAAATGTAGACCGGATACGTTCGCGGAGCTGTTCGAAACGTGCTTGTCGGAGGGTATCTTTCCTGCACCATGGAAGCGGCAGAAGCTGGTGCTGTTGCCTAAGGCTAGCAAACCTCCAGGGGGGCCGTCCTCCTATAGACCCATATGTCTTCTAGACACTATAGAGAAAATGTTGGAGCGGGTCATTTATAATAGATTACTTCCAATCGTCGTGAGCCAAGGGGGCCTTTCAGATAGGTAGTATGGGTTCCGTGAAGCCAGATCGACCATTGATGCCATCAAAATTGTTACTGGCTTGGCCGAAAATGCAATTCACGGAAGGGGTTGTACCAGCAAATATTGCGTGGTGGTGACCCTGTATGTGAGGAATGCATTCAACTCGGCCAATTGGAACCTTATACGAAAGTCTCTGGCGACGATTGGTGTTCCCACCTACCCCGCCGCTATTATCGATAGCTACTTGAAAGAGAGGACACTCTGGTATGATACCGATGATGGACCTAAAGAGTACGTTGTCTCCGCGGGTGTCCCACAGGGCCCTGTACTGGGCCCACTACTGTGGAGTATGATGTATACCTTCCGGTTCTGGAGGATGCCACGGTGGTGGGTTACGCCGATGATATAGCACTGGTTGTGGTCGCAAAGCATCTCGAGGATGCTGAGTTGTATTCAAGCGAAGCAATCAGTGTTGTTAAGGCTTGGTTAGGGAGTGCTGGACTGGATGCCGTCAATACCTAATTCGGCCTAATTGTCCAAACTGCGGGGTCCCAGAGAACCCAGCGCACGTTTTCTTCCAATGTCCTAGGTTTGTGGAAGAAAGGTGGAATCTAGAGGAAAGTCTAGGTGAAGTGGTATCACCGGAAAATTTTGTCCGGAGAATGGTAGCCTGTCAGGAAGACTGGAATGCGATCAATTCCATGATCGCTATAATCCAGGATAAACCGCGAAAAGCAGAAGAAGTGAGGAAGACGCGGTTACGAACAGCGCGGGTAGACGAAAAGAGACCTAGGTAAAGTAAGCCGCTCCACCCCGTGATGTATTACCTAAAGTTGATTTCACGAGGTAGGGGGGAGTCGGGGGTGGTTTTAGTGGGTAAAAATCTCACACTCTAGCGTGCCCAGGCCAGAGTCTTTTGAAGATTTCCACCTTCTCAAAAAAAAAGACAGACGGACAGACAGACAGACAGACAGTAAATCGATTTTAATAAGGTTTTGTGTTTACACAAAGCTTTAAAAAGTAACGCTGGCGAGATATAACTTTGTCGGACTCCGGTTTCAACTTCAAATTCCCCAGAGATTTTAACTCGATGAGCCACGTGACATTTTGTGCCTCCATATAACAGCTATTAGTTTCTCCACCGAAATACCCCTTCTGCCAAAGGCATTCCAGGTAGACTCGCTCTTCACGTTGGCGTACATTTTCGTGAAATCAGTGTAGATGGAGCGAAGATGTGTTCTATAATGCGTTCGAGAGTTGTTTTGACAAATGTCTTTGTGACAGTATAGATTATGAGTTGTCGCAATTGAGGCGAGGGCCCTTCTTCGACATCTTAATGATCAATCCCTTTCAGCTCCTTTAAACTCCACAGTTCCTTCAGGAACCTCAGAAGATTTTCCACCTGAGGAGTCCTCCGAAGTATTCTTTTTCGATTTTTTCTTATCCACGTACAATGGGATATTACTGAATCTGTAATTAATACCCTATTTGTTACCTTTAATTGCATTTGGATCGGTCTACCACCCCGATTTTAAAAGTATTCCTATACCTTTGAAAAGGTTGAACGCGACCATATATGTCCCTAGAATATTATCTTCAGCGTATATTGACAGTTCTGATCTTTTCCAGCCTGAGAAATTAGGTCTGCGTTATTGAACCATTTGGCCGTGCGCTCCCTTCCGCAATCTATCAATATCAGACCTATTCGAAACCACATGCAGTTGAATATGAATTCAGCACTTCATGTCTTAAACATCTTCTCGATAACGTTTCCTATATCTTCCAGACATTATCTAGTTAGAATAACCAGCCAAATACCTTTAATGACGTTAGTATAATTAACGCCAGGTCTCCTGTTCTATCATACTACATTCGCCCCTGACCTAGCTGAAGTTGGGCTTCTGTTTCTACTACCTGTTTGTTCGTTGAGCTCTGCTGCTCTCTTCCCTTTCGATTCTGCCATTTGAAGTTTAACTCTATCCTCATCCTTCTGTCTCTCCCCTCCTTTTAGGTAGTATGCATTTCATTTATCCGTTGGACCACCGACGTATGTTTTCTTTCTGGCGTCTAATATGCCAACTTCAGACGAACCTTTGCTACACGCTGTCTGATCTGATCATGGATTTAGCTGCTAGTGAAACTTCGTTCGAATACAGTCCGTTACCTCCAATTGTAAACTATCCAATGGGCAGTGGTCGCATAGCATCCTGCCAAATCTGGACGGATGGGGTCTCATATTATATGGAATCAACACCGGAAAAATAGCCGCCAATGCTACTGAAAAGCTCCCAGCTTTCGTCAATACTTATGTTCTTCAAGTCATCATAAATATATCGATCAAAGTGGAAGTAGCAACGGATGGATAACATATTAAGAAAAGGCGAGCATTTATTTACTGACCACGCTGTTTAATCGGAACGTACACTTCTCCGTAAGAGCTGAAACGTATTTCTAGGGAAGAGCTGCAACGTATTTCGATAAACCAGCAACGAAAACTTGTAGTTGTGGTTGAATTGCCATTCCCCATTAAAGAGCCTCTGAAAACCATATTTACAAATAAATCTCGGCGAGTTGGAGGTTCCACCAACTGAAGACGACGGACAAATACTGCCACCACCAAGTTTAGGAGAAATAGTCCGTGCAATTCATCGGCTAAAAAATCATAAATCGCCAGGAGCCGATGGAATTACAGCCGAATTGGTTAAATATGGAGGCGACCAGTTACACCAAGTAGTTCATCAACTTGTGCTCAAGGTATGGGACAGCGAATCAATGCCTGACGATTGGCAACGAGGCATTATCTGTCTCATACATAAAAAGGGAGATATCACACAGTGCAGCAATTATAGAGGTATCACGTTGCTGAGTACCATCTATAAGATATTCTCCACTATCTTGCTAGGCCGGATAGCCCCATACGCCCAGAACATCATTGGTCATACCAAAGAGGCTTCACTCCAGGCAAATCAGCAACAGATCAGATTTTCACTCTGCGACAAGCGATGGAAAAACTGTTGGAATATGGACCACAGTTGCATCACCTATTCATCGACTTTAAAGCCGCCTATGATAGCATAGCCAGGGTAAAACTGTACACGGCCATGAGAGAATTCGGTATCCCGACGAAATTAATAAGACTGACTAGGCTGACCCTGACCAATGTGCGAGGCCAGATAAAAGCAGCAGGATCACTCTCAAGACCATTCGACATCAACAACGGTCTACGACAAGGGGATGCGCTATCATGCGTCCTCTTTAACCTGACACTCGAGAAAGTGGTCCGCGATGCTGAGGTAAATGTCCACCCAACTACTGACCTATGCTGACGATATCGACATCATGGGAAGAACCACCCGAGATGTACAAACTGCCTTCATCCAGATCGAGCAGGCGGCGCGAGATCTTGGGCTGCACATCAATAAAAGCAAGACAAAATATATGGTGGCAACGTCAGCACCGAAGATGAATCAACCAACAACATCAAACCGCACTGGTCAAACACGAAGAAGAATAAGGATAGGAGAATACAACTTTGAGACCGTTGACAATTTCTTCTATCTAGGGTCGTAAATCACAATCGATAACAACTACGATGATGAAACCCGCGCACGGTTGTTGTCAGCCAACAGAGCCTATGTCAGCTTACAAAGACTGTTTCGCTCGAAACGTCTCACCATAGGGTCAAAGCTTTTACTGTACAAGAATATGATTCCTCATGTATTCCTCGGAGACTTGGGTTCTTAGCAAGAAAAATTGCGAACTCTTGGCCGCGTTCGAGAGAAGAATCCTCCGAAGAATTTTGGGCCTCTTACATGAGGATGGCTGATTCCGTAGCCTACACAATGAGGAAATCTATGACCGATACCATGACCGTCCAGCTGTGGATAAAATCCGGCTCAATAGGTTACTGTGGGCGGGTCACTTAATCCGTATGGATGAGGATGATCCTTCCCGGAAAGTCTATAAGGGCAATATCTATGGTAGAAAAAGAAGACGAGGCAGACCCTGGCTAAGTTGGAGCGATGCCGTGGGCCACGACGCCAGACAGCTTCTGGGGATATCGAATTGGTGGACCTCGGCGCAAAACCGGGATGTCTGGAGTTCCTTATTAAGGCAGGCCTAGACCGGATACCGGTTGTTGCGCCGTTGATGATGATGATGAAGTAATTGAACTAACTGAAACTAACAAAGTTGCAATCGCAAAATGTTTATGACTATTTATGCATTATTGTTAACTTAATTTGAGTAGATATGGATATGGAGAGTATCTTGAGGCTTGGACCTGAGCCTACTTAAAAAACAAAACCTTAAAAATATTAGAAATTTTATTATTTATTAAATTTATTCATCATCATCAATTTTCTCAAAACCATAAACGAATACGCAGCAACTTTTGACGAACCAGGCATGCATCTCCTTGCGAACCAACCCACATTGTTTATCATTTGTGGCTAACCGACCGGAAGCCATAATTGCGTGACCTGTAGTTGAAGCAACCGTCCCGTCAACTTCCGGAACTGCCTTAAATTTACCTTTTTTTATAACGGGAACAAACATTCAACCCCTCCTTCTCAGGCCAACCAAACCAATTCAGCATCCTCTTTCACATAGCCAGGGGTACCCTTTTCTGATGCATTACACAGAGGTAATTCACGCGCACCGACCACGGATATACTTGCTATTAAAATTCATGAGAAACTACGTGCGGCTTCGCATGTCCTAAACTATTTGAGCAAAAAGTCCTTTCCACCATCAGATCTTTCTGCACAGGCCAGCTTCGCCCATCTGATAAAACGTGGTCCTTAGCCTTAGAGGACGACTTAAATGCCAAACATACCTCCTAGTTTAACTCCTAAATAAACAACTGATATAAGCGGATATTACGTCCTGCTGCACATAATATCTCTCCCTACATTTAACGTGAGGAATCGCCACTCTTCTCTAATAGCAGGAACTTCCGAATACATTCATTTCATGTCATACGTACATCTACATACATCTGAATCCGAATTGATCAAAAATTAGTCAATTCACTATTTTACCAGTAGTTTGGCCGTGGCATTGCGTTATATGGAGAGCTTTAACCTTGGAGGATAGGGATGCCTTATTAAGCTGGCCCTTACAACATCTCCATAAATATTTGCCCATCGGTTCCTTTGAAAGGGTCTTTCCTTTCGCTTTTGCCTTTAGAGGTGCAGTATTCTGCCCTTTTACTCCCTCTATAATTGTCTGGTGGTGTCTTCATGTGAACAAGTATTTATTTTTCATTCAAGTCCCCCTTCATCTGTGTTTAGCTGCTATACATCGCCATTAGTTTAGTAGCTAAGCACTAATGAAAAAAGGAAGTAGCCTCCGAAATAGGTACTTATATGGAAAATGAAAATTACCTGTAAAAAAGTTGAAGTTACTTGTTTAACTCTACAAACATTTTGCAAGCATCGGAAATGGTAACTCATCCCGAAGTGAGTTCACAAAGTGGTTACGAAAGCCATGCTAGATTTGGCTGCGGAGCTTACTACCGTTTTCACCTAGGTTTCATACATCGCATCCACAGATTTACCCCTTATTATTGTCTCCACCTCTGAACGGTTTTCGCCCTTTTCTTCACATCCATTCGACTTTCCCTTGAGGCACATACTTTCCCGTTTCGGACTTTTACTTCTGTTTTTTATTTGAAGACCCTTTTTTCCCTTTTTGAGCGCCTACGAATTCCTTAGTTTCCGAAGGTCGATTGGTGTCACTTAGGTCTCATTGGCATTGTTGGGATAATTTATTTCGTATTTCCTTAGGACCTGTTTCTTTCCCTTGCGATCTATTATAAAGAAGCTTAATAGCCATCACTTTACTCTTTATTGCTCGATGCACGTTGGGCTTGGCTAGATAAAATCGATCAACTGAACTATTTTTGCCCAAGCCGCATAAAAGGCAGCACTTCGAGATCAGAGATCTATTCTCAGTGAGTATTAACCCGCTTACTCCTTTTACACACCGCTTCACACTTCCTCACCATTTGTTGAGCTTTCCTGAGCCTCATTCCAAGGTATCTTTATCACTGAAGGAGATCTCGAAATTGCTCAGTATCTGCTGAATAAGTCCATTCCCGGGTTCTTGCAGGCCGACGTTCTCTTTTCAGCCCATCGCCTTTGTTGTCGGTATTGATTGTAGAGTAGAGTCTTGCTTTATCTGAACATTTTCTTCACATCTAAATCACTTATAACATTAGCTGCACGTGTTTCCATCGTCGAAGCACTGGTAGTGGAATTTTGACGGCCGGGAGCTCGCTCGTTGATTCCCAAAGACTGCATCGTTAAGTTTCTCCTTTCCTTCTCCTGATAATGGAGTGTCTAGGGATTGGGGGTTGCCAAGGAAAATTTCTTAAAAAGTAGCGTGTCCTCTACACCAAAAAAAGTGATAATCGTCTTTTCGAATGTGGAAATTATGTAAAGTAGTTAACCACTACTGTCGTCACTCAGCAACCATATTGCTTATCCTGAATTGGGGGTGAGGGTGAGATAGGGTACTTATTTAAGGCACTAAACATGTGTTCACGTGAAGCAATTTGTACCCATTCTTAGTGACCTGTTAACCACCGCAACTCGATGTAAAATTTCATATACAGTGATACACCGTATATCACCAACTGTTGACGCCATTTACTTGAACGCATTCCTTGTCCACAAATTAGGTCAGTTGTAGGTAAAATATTTCCACCTATGGTCGGGTTAAAGTATATCTTTCTGTAGGAACCACTCTGGTATGGAATCAATCTTTGATGGAAAATTTGTCTGGAATTTAACAAATCGCAAACTTTTGTCAAATAAAATTCTGTAGCTCATTTCCTTATTCATCTCAGTTAAATGATGTGCAGGCTGAGGGTAACGTTATGGTTCTTCGCACCACACTTCCCCAACTAAATGCTCCTTTAATGTATCTTTTTGTTAATTAATTGACCGAAAATGTACTTCTCCCCAACCATGAAATAATAATTTTGCAAATTACCATTCAGTTGCAAAAAAGACCTACCATCGATAATTTGCCTGGATGTGGTGGCTTCGTGGTATTCAATTTAAATTACTTGTATACTTGCGTAGCATTCTTGCGGTTCTGCTCCTGTGGACCGTCAGCGAGATGGAAATGAAAATCACTTCCCACTGTGCCAAATTCCATGCGAACCTGTCTCTGCGGTTCCAAACCATTTAACATTTGTAATTTATTCATTATCACTGATAATAACTTCCATTATTCTGTCGCAGGATTACAGCGCACCACAATGCTTGTACCTTCCGTCCATGCGGAGGGGTTGGCGTGCTATGGGACAGCAATGAAGCTTGTAACGATGAAAAACAGATTTATACTCTCACGAATTTTCTTCAATAAAAGCGATTCGTTGAATTATATAATTATTTTCACTTTATTGGTGCTACTTTTCATCTGCCAGGGTTGGATTGGAAATTTTGCGGCCATGACAGAGCAAGAGCACTAGAAATCACTCAAGCCATTTCCGATGCAATTTGTAATAGGATAGTTACGTATATATCTCTTCCCATATAAATAGAGGCAGAACCGAGCCTCTTTTGTAAGGTGCAAAGTGAGTTTATAACTTCAGAGTTAATATACACTGAGCAACAAATTCTATTAATTTCTGGTAAGTTAAATCGAATTTCTCGATATTCACAAATTCAGCCCTAGCGCCAACCATTAACTGCTATAACTACAAATCGTAAACCATCGTCTCTGCTTATTTACCGAAAGTGGAGCGCCATACTAAACGCTTTATTGCCCCTATAAGGAGTTTTCCTGACGAGGCTTTCCAGAACATGCCAATATTTATGACCAGCAGCAGCATCGTTGAGGCTCGTTAATTAGTCTCTTCACAACCGCAAATCGTGTTTTATTGCATTTTTCAAGTAGTCGTCAGCATTTATTTTGGCATTACCAAGTAAACATTTGTCTTGCTTGTCCTGGGAAGTTTGGTCCTTTATGCCTACCAGGGAGAATGAGTCAAATGGAAAAGTTATAAAGTTGCCTATGGAGGCAAAATTCGAAAGCATTCATGGTCCAACTTCACAGGTAGTTACATGAAAATTATCATTTATATGCTCCCTGGAGGTTTGAGGGTTCACAGGTGATGGAGCGCTTTGTTTAGATGTTGATTTGGGTTCCTTTGCGTATGTTCGGCTTTTAATCCATGTGAAATTGACGCAACAAAAGCATACTCATAATGTCAAGGGGTCCAAAGCTCATATAATCAATTATGTACTCGTATGATATTTGTAAAGTTGATACAATAAAATAGAAGTTTGCATCGACGATTCGCTCCCTTAAAAATTAAAGCCAGTAACGGGTTTTACAAATCGATGTTCTGCGTTTCTTTCCAAAACACTTTTCTATATGTTGACGAAATGCCCCTATTCACTGGGTCTGTTTTCAAGCTATCGAAACAAATAATTAACTTAAACAGGAGGTCAATTTCATGCTTTGAATCTCCTTGACCACGGAGACGCGGAATAAGGACTTTAAAAAATTATGTTGATATTTTGGTTATCTAGAAGAAGGCTATGTTCACCCTCAACCGGATTTTTTTTTACGGTCCTGCCCGTATATGTATACTTCAGGAAAGCATACAAACGGCTATTAATTAGTCCATACAAATCGAAAATTAAGGTAATGCTAAGAAGTGCGACTCGACGTTAAGCCAATGCTGAGGGGGGTTTTACATAATAACCACAATATTGCCAGTGCTAAATACTCAGAACTTAGGTTTGTGTTACCTGAAGCCAAAAAATAAGATTAATTCGACCTCAGGATTTTTATACCCAGACTAATTCCGACGTAAGCCTTACAAAAATTTTGCGTTCATTGCTAATGAACAGCAAAAGTCCCAGGAAGCGTAGTCCATTGTTGGACATTGTGCTGACTAAAAAAGGACATAAATATGTACCAAAAGGAAGAAGCTGGGTTAGTTCTGAGGCTGATCTCGTTAGTGTTGCCCTACGGCATAGCAAATATTAGAACTTTGACAGAAACGATCTGCACAGTAACCAAGGCCAGAAATTATTACGCTGGCCAGTGGAAACGATAGTCCAGTAAACGTTTGCAGAAGTTTGATCAAATAAGGCGTTCACTCAAAAAGAACACAAAATGCAACTCAATATTGATATGATACGCATTCCAGGTCATACCAGTTAAAAAGGAATTTGTTTGTACGTACCATTTTTTGCTTCCTTACTATTTAATAGCCTTTAACACCTCCATTATGCCCATTCAAATTCCTGTCTCCTATTCCAGCTTCATATTGCAAATATTTACTTTATTTATCTTTCGAAAACTTTAATCACAAAATCCTTTAACTTGTTGAATTTCCCAAAACTCAAAAAGCCATGTTTAATTCTAGTACAAACATTTTCAAATATTCAAAAATGATCAATAACACTTTCTTTTTATTGTTGTTTTCACCATACATTGCATAGCTCGGCTATATACCTGTTCAATGAGCTTACAACAGACTTGACGGATAGAGTGTTGCGTCTCCCGCGGTTTGTAGACTCTATTTCTTGCAGAAATCAATGATAATGCAAAAAAACTGGTAAAGGTCAAATCAAATTAGTCATGAAAATTTCTTGATAAGATAAGTTGGGATAAGTAAGGCAAGTGTGTAAATTTATCAACAAGTCGGAGAAAGCATTTTTTGTGCTGGCTGTTGGCAATGTATGAAGTGCATTCTGCTACGTGATATTTGCATGGTGCTGTGAACTAACCCGAGAGTTCCGAAAAAATGGTTAATGAATTTCTTTGGTTTATTATGCTTTCTTGAATTTAGTATTTCTTTATTTTTGTTTTTATTTGTTATTATTTAACATTATTTTCTTGAATATCTTTTTTTCTCTTTTCTTTATTTAATTTAAATTCTCTTTATTATTTTCTTTCTGAAAATTCCTAATTAGCTTTTTAGTTTTGATCTTATCTGTGTTTGATTTTATTGGATTATAGCAATGATGCACAGGTAGGTCTTTGATTTAAGGGCTTCTCGTTCCCTTTCTTCTCCGTACCCCCCGCGAACTTCACAGTAAAGGCCAGAAAATGTCAAGAAAGAGTAGGAAACTTAAAGGCCTTACCTTACATAGCCGAAAACATGAGCGTAAAATATTGGTTAGAGGCGCACGTCAAGTCGCAAAACGGACCTGAATGCCGCGACAGATCACATCCTCAATCGATGCTTCTCCTGCCTCAAATCTTGAAAAGGCAGATACAAATTCGTATTTATTACGTAGAATGCAAATTTGTTCGGTTTCATCTTAGAAAATGGAAAGAATTTCCGTCCTAATAAAGCTTTCACTTATTCAATTATATTATAAAACCATGCCACAACAAACTGCATAAGAATGCACCTAGTATCAAGCAGCTTAAGCACTCCCATAATCTAAAAAATTTCCTAACGAAAATAGACTAAACTATTGCATCGGCTTCTGGGGAATTCAAAGCTCTGGACTAGGTATTAAAAGGTTGAGGCGCTCCTGTATGTGTGCATGTAGAAAGGGGAACAATATTTTTCCCCGAAGGTGGGAATCAAATAAAGTCCCGATTAGTTCTCTTGGAAGCAGATATTAGTTATAACATTATTTGCAAAGAGGAGGAGTGAATAGGTCCGAACGTGGGCAATTACTTCAAGGACTCGTTTTCATAAACTACCCAACCGAAAAATCTGAGGAAAATCAGCATCTGGACCTCAAACTACTCTCCGTTACAAGCTCTGCTCGAATAATGTTAATTATAACATTCTTTCACTCGAACTCCTACCTAAAAAGTCGGTCAAATGACCGGCCTTCTGAGAGGATGGATTTTGCACTGGTCTACACTTGGTCTGCTACCGGAGTATATCGTCCATTGTTTTGTTCCATTGCATATACTTTCGTGTAATTTATACGTCTTACCAAGTTCAGCGATCTCAGTATTATAGTGTGCGCGGTGGCGGCTGCCTGGTGGTTATCCAGGTTTACCACTGGTGTGAGTCAACTATATTCAGACGTGGACAAGAATCGTTACGAACCTTTGTTGAGTTAAAGGCAATGAGGAACTTTATCTTGTATATCTAAACTCATTCAACCTCCTAAATCCATTCAACCTACTGAACTGAAAAATTAAACTAAGTCGAACCCGATTTTTGGAAAATCACTCAAGATTTTCATACTCAGACTATTCGTTAGTGCTACGCTGAAGCATGCAACATAACATTTTTTTGTTCGAAAATTGAGGGCGTCCTAAGTCTGCATCCAGTTGATATCAGACTGGAGTAATTGCGGGTCCGCAGACCCCTCTTTCTTGAGCAAAATATCGAAATTTACAAAAAAGAACGGCAGACGGTTTCGTGCAGGGAGAGGCGACTTATCAGATGGGGCCTTACCCCTGCCCTGCGAGCAGCGTGACCGAAAGTGACTACAGGTGGTAATCGCTCCTTTATGTATAATGTTTGCAATTATATGTTATCATATTATATGCAATTAACATATATTCAACTATAATTTTTGCAATTGCTTGTCAGAAGAAACCACATAATAGTAGAACCCACAGTAATTAGAGGAGAGCTACTGAAAATTTGCAATAAGATTGTTTCCCTATCCTAACCTTATGCACGGAAAAACCTAATGGAAAACCTAAGCAACGGCAAAAACAACGCTTCCCAAATATACACAATGTTGGACCCCTCTGCACACAAATGACCTATCAGGCTTGCTGGGGTTTATATCCAGTCCGATTCAAATTAAGATCCATGACCCGGTTTGAAAATGAGCAGATGTCGTCGGTGTAAGCTAACGATTTGGGAAAAGATAAAATTGAACCCCATTACGTCCTGCAATCAAAGCAGACATTACCCACAATGAGACGAAAAAATTTCGGTTACAACCTTGGCGGACTTAGCTTGCTTAGAGATGGGTGTCGATATGGTTAGTGTAAGAGAATCCACAAGGGAATACGGCCTACTCTCTATTAATGGAACTTTCAAGATCTTCTTCGATACGTTCCAAAATTATCTTGGCGATTATTTTCCCGACGTCAGGAAGCCGGAAATATTTCTTCAATTGTTGCACTCATGGCGGATGACCTTTTTCGGAATCATCCCCTTCTTCCGCTTCCGACGATAAAATCTAGAATACCAGCATTTGCGAATAAGTGGAACAAACAACTCTATAGCCGCTGTGGGTCTTGAATGTAACGTCTGTTTTGCCCGCTTGAGTTGTCCAAATGATTTAATTTTCATGCAGCATGGACAAAAAGTGGAACTTAACCGGGTGTTATCAGATTGAGAATCGTGATGAAATGCTTTCTCCACTTCTGAAGGGCTCGTATTCGTAGATATTAAACCTACTGTTAATGCCTCTGACTGGGTCGCCAGGAGACTCCCGATCACCTACATGTATTTGATACTGGAATCATTCTTATTTTTGGCAGCTTTCACCTCCCCGACTAGTGCGGTAATAAATACACTTTTGCCGTGTCATATGCACACTACCCTTCTCAATATTTTCCGCTACCTGCAAGCTCAAACGCATTGCATTCACCTTCATGTACATCGGCATTCGTTACATTCACCGATTCGCTACCAAGTTTCCACAGTTGCGCTCTTTTTAAATGCGGCCAACAACTTCACTTACTATTAATGGCGGTTTTCGCTGGAGGACAAAAGCAGTGCATGTCTTATTGCGCACATTCAGAACACGGCTCCCAAATCTACTGCTGAGGGTGATCTGGTCAATCTGATTATATATACAGTTACTCAAAAAAGTATCCGGACATGACTGTTGTATAGATATTTTCAAAGAAATATAAACAATTGTGGCACATTTGCTTAATGATTATTTGTTATATTTATCTTTGAATGGTTTATAATAAATTTCCAAAAAAAAAAAAATTTCTCAGTTTCCGCTTTAAAAAAAAATAGCTCCGTTGTTAAGAACGCTACAAAAAATAAAGTCAAAAAAGTATCCGGACAGAAAGCGTTTGAAGGAAACTTACCCCTTTAATGTAAAATTTAATATCTTGTTGGACCTCCTCGATTTTTTATTACTTCCCTTAGTCGACTAGGCATCGATTTGACAAGTTTCTCACAAAATTGTGGACTGATCGTCGCCCACTCTTCCTTCAAAGCTTTTCTAAGTGTAATTAGACTTGAAATTTCGCAGTTTTGAATTTTTCTTTTCAAATGTTCCCACAAATGCTCTATTGGATTTAGATCCGGACTTTGCGCCGGAGTATCTATCACTTTTGGGCAATTGTACAGCCGCCAAAGTCTACAAACGTAGGAGTTATGTTTGGGATCATTGTCCTCATAATAACAAAAATGCTCCATTTGCATTTTCCTTGCGCTTTGAAGTAAGTTTTCCTTAAGGACTGTGAGATGCTGATATTTGTCATATTTCCCATTTATAAACTTTAAATTGCCAACTCCCGCTGTTGACATACAGCCCCATACCAACTGAGAACCATCGCCATGTTTCACCGTGCACCTTAAATTTTTCAAATTCAGCTCCGTATTTGGCTGCCGCCATACAAAATTACTTCCATCTGATCCAAATATGTTATATTTGCTTTCGTCGGCAAATATAACGGTTTTCCAAAAATCGTAAGACCTATTTATACGTGCAATAGCAAACCGTAGCCTTTTTTGCCGATTTTGCTTACTTATATAGGGCTTTTTTCTGGGAACTCTACCGTGGAAATTATTCTTTCGAAGAATATTTCTAATTGTTTCGACACTTGTAACTTTACCAAACCTCTTTTCCGCCTGAGCTCTCAACTTAACTGCACTTAGTTTGGGGTTTATTTTCATTTTCCGCACGATCCATCTTTCTTCTCGGTCATTAAACTTTCGTGGACGGCCTGATCGTCCTTTCTTATCGATGAAACCCGTTTTTTTAAAGCGTGTAATTATTTCATGAACCGTCGATTTATTCACTTTCACGATTTCCGCGATCGCTCGTATCGGTTTATTGTCCTTGAAAAGATCAATAATAACTTTTCTAACATCACTACTAATCTCCCGCGTTTTCCGACCCATCTTTATTAAACGTGTGTATACACAGAAGAATTAAATGCGCTACTAATCAATGTTTAATCACCATGTTAAATCAAAAGACAACTCAGTTGCAATATTGTGCATTTTCCAAGAATTCATCGCTGTCCGGATACTTTTTTGACTTTCATAACAAGCATGTATACATAAATTCTCAGAAAAACAACTGTACTAAAACGAAATGATGATTTTTTTTCGCTCATTCGAAAGTGTTGCTATAAAATATTATTATCGTGGAAAACGAAATTATGTTACTATTTTACAAATCTATATTTTTCGCATTACAATTCTAAATTAACCATTGTCCGGATACTTTTTTGAGTAACTGTATGTGCGATGCTGAAACAATGTCCCGCCGGAGACAAGGTAGTGAAAGCGTGTTCGCCCACTATATATCCGATCAAGGTGTAATCAGAACTCACCTAGGTATTGGTGCCCATTACGATTGCAATGCTTCCCTTAGGAAGCTTTCAGTATTTCATGCAAGGCTTCTCCACTGTGCTATTAAAATGCTACTTATCTCACAGTTGATATTTTCTCTGATGCTGACTTCCGGGTCACTAGAGCGCTCCTTGCAAGTACAGTGAGCTTTAGACACACCAGATTCACCCTTATCACCCGAAGACCTGCCAGGCTAGAATAATGCAGTGTCGTAAAAGGGAAGTAAGTAATTCCTAGAGTACTCAACTGATCTCGGAATATCCAGCTAATACTAAGTTAGAGCAAGCGGGTATTCTGAGGAACCACGAAACCATCGTAAAGAAGCGATCATGCATATTGCAGTATTCATCATGGACCATTGACAAAAGCGAAAAGTCACAGTCGAAAATTGAGCTGGCCCTCAAGGGATGGTAGCCGTTTATGAAGCATAAATAAGGTTTTAGTCGCAAACAGAGAACACTTTGAATGAATTCTCAACCACCGGCTTATAAGCAACTTACTTCTTCAACGGGTGGTGGGTGTCGGCGACTTTCCAGCGTAATAGTAAATACTAAAATCTGAATGAAGTTCACCGCACTTAATACTTGGGAAGCCTTGATATTACACAGACATTCATGGGATCGAGAGGCTTACATTCATTCATGAATTCATCTCCTCAAATTCAACTTCTGGTGGCCTCCATTTTCTAAATGCTGAGTTGTACATACTAAAAGCCTCGTACTTTAAAAGAAAGTCGTCGCCGAACTATTGCGAAGAGTGTAAATTGATACATTAAGAAGAAATTGTCTTGGCGAATATGCGTATCTATAAACAACACGAAAGACGTAAATCAATCTACTTTCTGAATCTTTTTTACGATTTACAATTAAGCATCAACAGGCATCAATTAGGTCAAAATACTATCCAAAATCATCGAAGTGAACAGCAAGACGCATTAAATAGAAAGTATTTAAGCACAATTGTCACGAATAAAAGAAATAACTTTAACATAATGTCACGAGCATGCAAACCGTCTAATTAAGACATTTCCACTTCAGGAAGCTCCAAAACATTCGAGGCATTGTAGTTCATTTACTAGGCTTCCATATAAAGCCTCTGGCGACAATGACGCCAGCGTCCGACTGAATTGTATTTATCACACCTTTCACTTTTAATGGTGCTTACGTCGTAGCAGTCAAACGCAAACATTTCACCCTTCCGACATTCTGTTACTATACTCGCTAATTGTGTTGTCTGTCGCTGTTGTGTTATCTATTCCACTTACTGACGAGCAGAGAGCTTTTTTCCACAAGAAAAGTTGTTCTTTAATTTAATTTGTTGAGATTGCCGGCATGCCTTTTATATAACATATTATAAGCAAGGAGAGGCAATTCCTTCTAAGAGAGTTGAAAGGGATAGGAGTATGGTCTTTCCGATTTTTGGTTTTTATCTTCGCCAAGCTCGCTACAGTTTTCATTACCGTTTAGCATCAGGGGCAACATTCGCCCACTAACATATTTTCAGGTTGAATAAAATCCGAATACCTCACGAGTCACGTCACTTTCCGACGTGATTTGCATGCTGGATACTGATTGCGGACGTTCATTTGGAACGACCAAAATAATCGGCTGTAAAACGAGATTCCAACTTACATCTCTTTACTTTTTATTGCAGATCGAAAATCGTGCACTACGTCTCCGCGAAGTGGCCACAGCCGCCCAGCAGTATCAAGATGACCAGCTAACCGCATCCTCGTCGTCATCGTCCACCTCAACACATAGCGTATCGAAAAAGGTCCTTCATCATAGTCAAACGCAACCGCAAACTTTCCCAGGCTTAAACATCCTACAACATAAAAGCCTGGGATTAAGTGGAATTGGAATTGGTGGGTTAATTCCTGAAACATCGCCACGTATAACATGGGATTACTTCGATGAAGTTGGCTATGTACAAAAGGGAGGACTACGACTAGGCGAAGATCCTTACGTACGAAATCGATTCAATCAACTGGCGAGTGATTCATTGCCAAGTAATCGGGAGGTGCCTGATACACGGCATCCCATGTAAGTAGATTGTAACTAAGGAGAGAATCGAATGTCAGGTTGTGTGATTGTCGTTCTTAATCCATCAGAGCTTCAGCATGTCCTAGGAAAGCGAAGCAAGTTCAGCGGAAATTGTGTAGCGTAGGTGTCGGCGATGGCTCGGAAGACTTAAATTCTGAAAGGCACATACTGTGGTATTCTGTGCATACGTGGTTGAATTAACTTTTTTGCTTTATTATAATTACGACCCCAATTTGAATACTTATGACAACGAATTCCATTTGGATATCACAAGTTCACTCTGCTCTTGAAAACCAACTCCACTCAACTGTCTTTGGCAGCCGCTCTGCTGAAGTAAATTATTCATAGGCCTAGACGCACACCGTGCAAGAATTTTTAAGAATTTATACTAAACGTTGGTCCTGTTTACAAATGACTGAAAATTACATTAAATTATGCCTTGATATCCGTCTTTTTAATAAACATTGTTTTGAGTTAATATCTGTCATGTTTCTATCTCATGCAGATTTGGCAGAATTTCGTGGAAGCTCCCTATCAAACGAGTTGTTTTTCACACGTGTGTTTTCCCCTTTTTCGTCAGTCTATGAATTATTAATGCATTCATCTACTTCTTCTAAGCTTCTAGCAGATGTTTCAATGATTTAACAGGAACGGTTAGATGAAATTTCCTTGGGAATTAAAGATTACGCCTGAAAAATAAATTTCGTTCGAGGAAAAAGTAAAAGGGCAGGAAGACCAACAAAATAAAGCCTAAACAGAAAGATTTTTCCATGGTGATTCTTAGAAATTGTCGTCGCGTTTATCACAGGCTCTTTGCTATGGGAAGGCAACTTCCGTTGACATGACATTTAGTAGCTCTATTGAAGCTGTGAAAACCAAGCATGGAGGAAATAACACAAGTTCAAGTTTTTTTCGTCGAATATAGCCATGTTTGATATCAAATTAAAAGTATTGAATAAAATCAAAACCAGACATTTCTAGTAAAGGAGAGAGATCATAGTGAGGATAATAAAATATTTTTAAATTTTAAAAAGTGGTCGATCCTTGAGTCCATCCTCCTCTTCTTTTATGGCGCTGCAACCCGATGTCGGTCCTTCACCTCCCTTCTCTCCTCTTGTGTAACTTGCGCTGTCCACTGAGTCCTATTATCTGTCTCAAAATTTCCTAGGTGCCCTTTCAGATTCCAGTTTGAATTCTTCTGTTGCCCATACACTCTGGAGGGCCTTGGAGTCTTTTCTTATTAACACGGATGGCGGCTTTTGGTTCATCTTATAATAAGTACAACTCAGTGTTATACATCATTCGTTTTTTCCTATTTCTATTCTATTCCTGTATAAGGCCAGGGATCTTAACTGCACAGTAGCATACCGTTTAGACCCATTGGCATCTTTCGGATTATATACTCTGCAGCGATGTTGAATGATGATAATATAATCATAATATAATATTCAGCCCTAAACTAGAACAAAGTGAATTTTTTGTTGAGGATGCACCTACTCCTTAGTACCCCCGCAGATATATCCCTTTGTTGTTTCTAAGGATTATAGATGCATCCCTGACTTCTTCGAGTATAGATAGTGGGGCTGGTTCCTGTATCGCCTCTGTTCCTTCGATGAGTGGAAATCTTCCGAATATTGCGGACAAAATTCAGTTCTGGTTGGAATCTTCCTGTCATTTTCTTCTGCGGATCTTGTCAGTGAGACTCTGTATTCTACGTATTTGTTCCGTTTGTTCTTATGACTCATTTCCGACAATGTTTAGGTGAGAGTTTTTTCTCATCGATGGTCTGGTGGCACTCTTCGCCAATGCATACATTTTCTTTTTGTGTCGAGGTTCGTGACCGATGGTTTTTCCTGCGGCCCTTTCGATCTCCTTTCTAATCAAGTCAATGCTGCCGGCTTTCTAGTGTAAGTTCAGCGTCTGCAGGACTTGCTCTTCTAACGTTTCGATTTATTTCGAGGTCATTTATTTATCATGCTTTTCTACATCGAACTTCAGAACTGGGCTGTGCCTTATCTTTCCATCGTTTACTAACCGGCGCAGTGCTTTGCTCCTGCTTTTTAACAGAATATATTTGCCCGTATATGTGGTTCTCTTGCTCTGACAAAAAAGTTTGATGTGTCCGGCATTTATGCTCTACTATATAATAATAATCGTTGGCGCAACTATCCATATTGATTCAGGGCCTTGACGTGTATTAGAGCACTTCATTCAAGACCGTAACGGTACACTACATTACATTGTAGGAGGCAATGTGGTCAGCATTGCGCTCGCCGGAGATTATTACCATGATTTGACTCAGGTACTCAGTCGCAGCTGAGTCGACTGGTTTGTGCCGTCAAATTACGATATAAATCCCGCTGCCATCAGTAAAATTTGAACCGTGACCTCCCGAATGACAGCCTTGTGCTCTAACCACTCAGCTATCCGGGCTAATTTTTTTTTATGCTCTTCTGCTTGTCCTGAAGAGAAGGTTATCTCGGTTTTTTAAGAGCATCAGTTGGTAAAACTAATGACTAATGACGAAATTAAATTGAGATTGAGAAAATGAAACCCCCTCTAGGCCATAGTGACCAGGTCCCCGGAGGTTTTAGATATAGAGTTTCCACGAGTTCTATATTTCTGAACGATTCTTTAGGTGATCACAAAGCTTTCTGACAAGTGAATAGATGATAATCTGAAGGAGAGAAGTCAGGGGAATGGGACCGATGGTTCAAAATGCGCCATCCAAATTCAAGGAGTTGCTTCGTGGCGTTGGCAGTGTAAAGTCTGAAATTGTAATGCAGCAGGCAGACTGCCTTCGTCAGTCCCCACACCTTTTATCCTGAATCGATCTCTTCAAGTTTTTCAAATTCTTACAGCAAATTGGAACGACACTTTTTGCAAGGGATAATTCTGGGTCAACAATTTTCAACATGCTACCCTCGTTCCCATTTTGAAAAGGAGGAGTCAGGCTACATCTTTACTGCGATGACCCCAGTGCACTTAGTTTCTGGACGGGCCTCATACCTCGGCCAGAAAGGCCCTTATATATTCCAAAGAAAAAGCCCTAATCTCGTTTTCATCATATTTTAGGGCCGTCGGTGTAGGAGGCAAGCAGTATGCTATTCATTCTTTTGGTCTGCCCCACTTTTTTATGTGCTTGAGACTGATCTTATATCGCCTATCAACAGTTGTATAAGGATCCGGAAAACACTAAATACTGTAATACTGATTATTATCGATCCGGATCCATCGGTTAAAAGTTTTAAAGTTTAATGTGGTAGGAAAATACTTAATATGATTTTTAAATTTTGTTTAAGGGCATGAGGTAGTCCCGAGCACTGAGAGCCAGTTGGAAAGAAACTTTCTTCCTCGGTTTTTGGTCCACGGGCCCCTCTGCTCTGAAGCCAAATTTACAAGAATAGACGACTTGCGTTTTCGTCCAGAGCAGAAGTAACTAACTAGACGTTGCCTCATCTCTGCCTTGGGAGCAGCGTGACCGAAGTACTTACTAGGTGTTGTAGGCCCTCTTACATGGTCTGATAAGTTACCTCTGCCTGGATGAAACCACAAGTCGCCTATTTATGATTCAGAATGATCTGCGTAAAACAACTGGCTGTCTGCAACATGTACTTTACTCAGAAAGGTTACACCTATTGGTACAAAATTTTATATTATGGTGGGCCCTATGACCCCCTATACAATGCAGTGAAGTCTTTTCTTTACCGAGTATACATAGTCAAGTTGGGCATCAAATGAAAGGCCTCAACTTGTACTTTTGAAAATAATTTCATGGGAGAACCCCGTTAAGCTGATCCTAGAACACAAAGTAATATAGCCCATAATGTTGAGCATATTGTTACCAAGTGTGGTGGAAACCTCACTATTGCTAACGGCTAACAGGTCAGCTTTGTAAATTTTGTGCAAGTTTATTGTCAGCATTACTCTAAAGTGAATAGCCCGCATTAATGCAAATTACGAGCCGAAATTTCTTTACTATAATAAATGGATAGCCCAACGAAGTGCCTTGGTATATTGTTTGTCAATTTACTCTACTTTTGAGCCACTTCGTTTTAATTTGCCCACTGGTTCTCTTTTTGAGTCTCATTTCATTATTTAGGTAAAGCAATTCTTTGGGAATTTCCAATTACCCAGGTACCTATGCATTATGTCCACTGTGCGCCACCACCACTAACCGCGATGTTCGTGGCTCGAGACTTTCTCATTAAGGACATTCTTCGTGTCAAGTCGAAGGGCGTTAGAGAGCGGCAGATGAAGTGCCGGCCATCTCGTCCATTCTCAGTTTCACCAGATGGTAGCCTAAAGAGCTTTTCATGTGCTCCTTCTTAAGGGATAATAAAAATGTCCATCGATCCCTTCGTAATCCACTCGGTCACCCTTTTTGTTACCAACAATATCTAACATCAGAAATATATCGCACAGCTCAATCAGCTTAAAAGGCGACTGATGGCACTCCGTTTGGATTGACATGGAGTTGCCATTTATTACTAATAACGCTGAACAGGATTAAATGGAGCGATCCAGTCATTTTTATCCCAAGCATTTATTTCCGTCCGGTAAATTGATGAAGATGATCTTCACTTTTTTTGAAAGTCCCATTATTGAATGCTCTCTCTTGAGTTGAAACTTTTATTGCTGACCTGTCGATGAGGAGTTATCCAAACGGATGCCGACCGTTGTTCCGTTTTGATGATCATAGGAAAAGGATGTATGCGTAAATTCAATCATATGATTGGCAAGCATTAGAGCCACCTGTTCTGCCCAGATATTTTCTATGATATAATTAGTTATTTTCGTCCTTGCCAATGGCACCAAGCCTGCATGCGTAATTATCTGTTTTCCTTTTCAACACCAAATTAATGAGGCAGCATTAGAATAGCTCCAGGAATGCTTAGCCGACTGAACCTTTAGATTTCCCTCTATCAGTTCCCTTCTGCTAGTCTAATTTAACCTCCGCCACATGACTTTTGACGTGGACATGTTTTTCAACGAGTAATTTGAAATTGGGTGGGCGGGTCACTTAATCCGTATGGATGAGGACGATACAGCCCGGAAAGTCTATAATCTATGGTAGAAAAAGAAGACGGGGCAGACCCTGCCTGAGATGGAGCAATGGCGTAAGTCAGGACGCCAGACAGCTTTCAGGGATATCGAATTGGTGGACCTCGGCGCAAAACCGGAATGTCTGGAGTTCCTTATTAAGGCAGGCCTAGACCGGATACCGGTTGTTGCGCCGTTGATGATGATGAATTTGAAATTTGGGACACGCTCACATACTGTTGACTACTTGTATAAGGAGGTTAACGTACTACTGAACATTCTCAGTCTATCTAAGTGTGATCTTACAGCATTTCTAGCGATTAAATTATTTGAAATAATTAAGACTTGCTTTTGCTTTTCGCTAGTATGGCTAATTATAGAATCCTAGAAGCGATCGGTGAACGGAAGGGGTTGAAGACTCTACTGACCGCTGAAAGTGATAACGAGCGTGTCCGCCAGGGTTGCATCTGCCACTGATATTAATTCTTCTTGTTATCGGTCACGCTCTTCATTCTGCCTTGTCCGAATGATGTGCAGAAATTTAATGGACGATGACATATTTCCTCAAACACCTCAGCTACGCTGATGACCCCATGAACCTTGTCTAGCTTGCTCTAGATTTGGAAAGCGAGTCAATTCGAATTGTACTTAATATAAACAGTAACAAAACCAAAGTTCTCAGTCTGATGGTCCATCGCATGGTGATCGGAAGATGGAGGAGGAGGAGGGGCGACAATTGGATTGCGCGCTACGCCATTCAGTGGAATCCACTCTTCCTAGATGACCGGCGAGTGTGGTTGACGTGATTGGCAACCATATATAACGTTTTTACAATAACATTTTCCTCTAGTCAGATTAAGAAAGAATTCATCTGATAAAAAAATCGATTTTATTCGCATTGGACTCTCATAAATCCTGGCAAACGAGATATAATTCAAGGTATCTTCAATATTCATGAATACGTTGAAACTGTACTCCTTTTTGGCTTCCACCTTCTCTAGATTTGGTCTGATCTCACTGATTACGATCTCTATAGATTTGTATTCCTGATAGCCATGTTGCTTGCAGTAAAGCGAGCTGCCAGGCTCACCCATTCTTTCGGCGTAATCGAAGTTAAAATGGCTGTTGGCAACTTTTTGTGTCCGTGCATGTTTTATGCTTTTTTTTAAGTTTGCTAATATATGCTTCATTCACGTTCTATCGGGCTCTTGGAATACAAGCGTATGAACGGTATGCGGTTTCAGGACCTCTATTCAAATTATTATACAATTAGGGCAGGAATGATTTTGTCTTGCCCTGGAAGTTTGTACTTTTGCATAAAGTTGAATACTAGCTTGACACTTTACTCTATTCCGACCCTTGTTTGAGATTTCTCACCATTCTACCTCATTGAATTGTTGCCCATATTTCTCGTAAAATTTTCCGAAGCCTTTTCAACGTTTTGTGTAAAAAAAAAACTTTATTGAAATTGGTTTACTGTCTGTCCGTCACACGCATTTTTCTTGGAGACGGTTACCGATTCACACCAAATTTGGCGGAAATATGGGAACTGTGAACGCTCATGCATACAGTGAGTTACATAATTCTACACTGCCCCCATATATGCAAAAAGGGGGTGTAAATCACCAAATGAAAAGTCTCAGTTAGTACTATCCGAAGCTAGTCTTAGTTTTGACACTTATTGCAAAGGCAGGCTCCTCCATACCCATGTCTGTTCAAATAAAGTTAATAATAGTATACTACTCTAATTTCTAGTACTTGGCTGCAAAACCCTCCTTAAGTTCATTCTAGCAACACGAGTGCAAGAGTGTTGAGTATAATATAGAGCAGCTCCTACCTTGGTGGAAATCGCATCATTACTAACAAAGTTAGAATAGGTCAAAGGTGTCGCTTCTATGTAAATTCAAGACTGAATGTGAATATTCTGACATAATGTATGCATATATTACGTGCTACGTACTAATGGGGCAAATGCACACTCAGATGTCTTTATAAAAGAAAGACCCAAAACTTTTCATACATGAAGCCTCCAGTTTCCTGTTTTCCGACTTGTTTTATCTTTCAATGACTTAGAACTCATATCAAAGATTCTTGTTGGTTACTTCATCGATTATCAAGTCATTTATCCAATGGCTCTAATTTGCCCTTTTCACCAGATTGATTTATTCTGTTTCAAAACATGTGCAGTACTTTTTGAGCACCATGATAGGGTACAAAGAACTCACGTTCCGTGGGAATGATATAGCTTCTAATATACCCTCACAGGGATAATTCAAGTAAACCTTCAAACTTAATTAGCACCCGTCCAGGGTTATGGATTGTGAATAACCAACTTCAGGGCAACTTCCCAACCCGACACCAAAATATTAACAGTATATCTTTTCGTGCAGTTGGTGATAAGAGCAGCTTGCGTCTTCGCTCTTTAGGCTTCTCGTCCGTGTCGTGCCATAGAAGTTACTTCGAAGGTTAATTTTGAGATTAATCTAGTCAATAGTTAGAAACCAGTGTGCCTTCAATTTGTACCAGTTGGCCGAATTAAAACATTTCTGGAATCTAGCGTAAATGCATATCAACAGCATTATATATAATAATATTCTGTACCATTTCTACAACCAGGCCAAAAACCCAGCCATGAGGGTTTATCTAAGCTTCGCTATTTGATATGAATGACTTTTCCAAATCCATCCGGCTTGCATACCACTTTCATTGCCAATTCGAGAAGGTAGTCAAGTATCTTGACACTTGCCCTTGCTCAAAGTATCCTCGATAAAACACCAATACAGAAGCAGCTCGACCTTAACGGTCAGGGAGAGGAGGGTGTAATCCAGTACGAATCTTTACTTTCACGAATAATCCCAAATACTTCTCTTTTCTCAAATACAGAATACCGAATAATATTCGCTCGAAATTGAGCTGCCTTCTTTCCTCTGTGTAAATATTAAAAATTCGAACAAAGGCACATATTTGGCTTTATAAAAAAAGTTAGAAACCTACCCTCAGGCAGTAATAGGCTTCATGGTACTAATAATGCTTCTACGAGTTTATAACCCGTAAATACCCTTATGTTTACCGCAAGGTTTCACTTCCCTCACTCAAACAGGTGATTCTCATTAACGTGAACCCAAATTGTATTTTTTCATTCTTCCTTCAATAAATGGACGTCTCCACATTTTGCGCATAAACGCACGTGCAAAGGTGTATGTTTACCAACGTAGATAAATATACACACATTTACCATTAAATTCTCTCTGAAATGAGCTTTTTTCATCCAATTAAATCCTTGGGATTCACCATCTCTTCACAATCCAGCAAAATTAAGCCTAATATGTATGTGCTTCGTCATCAACCCTCTTCATTCTAATGGGGTGGTGATGCTGACAAAGAATGATATGCGGAATGTTGATGATACTCTTGGTAAGGCAGATTATTCTAGATATGAAAAGGGGAGAGAACAATCAAAATTTATGAAGGATTTTGTTATTGCTGTTGCTAGTATTTTGTACAGTCATATTCTTATCACACAAGGTGAATGGAAAGTGAACACTCATTCCTTATTATTATTTGATGGTTCCTTTGTGATTTTCTCACTCAGTTTTTGAAATGTAATGGTTTGAAGTTAATGATACATTTATTGCTTTTGTCACATACGGAGTTATTGTGGGTAGATGATGGCTCAGTGAACGTCGAAATGAAAACTGAGAGTTTTTATTCAAGCGAAGATAAGATAATCAATCGATATTATTGTGCGACTTTTGAATGAAAGCGTTGCTCCTTTGTACCAACATATCAGACATCATTTGTGGAGGGGTGGGCTGTTGCAGCTCTAGAAATAAATCAAATTCAATAACAGTCAAAAATGATTCGTTCTAGATCGGTATACTTACATTGTGATGCGTAGAAGCGGTCAATGAAACCATCTCCAGTTGCGTTTTGTCATCCGCGAGAGCAATGCTCGAGTAGTGTCCCTATAGATTCGCCGCATCAGCTTTGCAGCAGTGTTTGTTATCGTGAACTAGGATGCAGCTACGGTGGCTAGTTCAGAAACATGTCGTTATATTGATTTTTGTAGAATTCGCAACGGGAAGGGACTGAAAACACGAAACTACGGGAAACCACCAAAATATATAAAGTGCCACAAAAATGGCTACACTACCGAATTGACTCTGCTCATCCCCTTTTTTATCAAGGTTTACTCATATTCGACTGGTAAAGTTATTAACATTTTCCTCACTCTCACCTACTAGAGTCAGGTTTTGTCTTAATTATCTACTAAGTCGGTAAAATTCAGCTAGTAATTCGTTAATTTCCGAAATTTAACTTTCGTTAGTCAAATCGATGTGAAGCCAGGCAAGTAAGTAAAAGTGGCCGTTTCGAAAATTAAAGCACAATTATGTGTGTGCTGTGTTAATGCTGAGGCCATGGACTTTATAGAGATAAAATTCTAATATCTTGCGCAACTTAAGTAGTGTGTATTAAAAGAAACCCATTGTCCCTTATAACTCGGTGCTCCGTGCAAATCGGCATTATCTTATGTATAAGCATTCCCAGTGATTGGCTCATCGCCTCTCACGCTCAGATTTTGTCATAGGAGAGGCAAATTTTCCCATCAGTCAGCAGGCAATCAAAGTTGGAGCCTCTCCTGATCAATTGAACGGACAATCTGGACTCTTCAATCCGTTCCTTCATTGATACCAGTTAGGAAGATGTCATTGCTAGCTTTAAAGTTTTATTGAAGGTTTAACTATCGATCTGTTTTAATTGAGATCGGATCACACCTCACCCACAGACAAACTTCCCATTTCACCTGCATCTCCGCCTAGAAGACGCTGGTATACTCTAGAAGACAGAAAACTCGTACTTGAACACATTCTATCACATCCACAACCTTGCGCCGCACGCCACTTCGAATGGTTTGGAATAACGTAGCGTAGTTTCTCCTGCAAGCCATCGTGTGGCGTACCACGCTGGTGGTTTCCAAAATTCCTTTAGAAGCAGACGCAAAATATTGCTATTTTCCGAGAACAACACAGATCATTATACAACAAAACTATTGGTGAAGTCCAGACGAACTATTCTTGTGTACATCCGAAAAATCATTTTCGGGTCAAAACCCCCATTCAGCTGTGAATGGTATCATATTTATTTTTGCTAGCACTTATAGATAACTCCGCATTCCGCAGCCCACAGAGTCAGTTTTTCCAGCCTAACATCTAAAATCTCGCTTAGAACGTTGAGAAATATCTCAGTCGCCATATTGTCGCCGTACGCCAGCAACTTCATCAAGGTGCCTATCGAGCTTCTTTAGGATTTCATCACTGACTTTTAACCAGAACATTGGAGAGATGGCGCTAACATGGGTCGTCCTTTCGTCTCCTATACATTTTTGAAGTATCCGCGTAAGAATAATAAAAACAAAGAAGCTTCTGGGCGTTGTTACGAGATCAATTTAGTAGAGGGAAAACGTTTAGCAAATTCCAACGAAGGAGTGTAATAAGATTCAATTAAAGATGATCCCGGTGAGCTCTCAAATAAGCTTTCACTCGAGTACACGAGGAAGCGGATGCTAACATTCAACTTGAAAGTTAGTTTGAATGAAATAATTACGATAATAATCGTTGGCCCCACAATTCAATTGGACCATTACCTTGAAGTGTGTTAGAGATCGTAACAGTACATTAAAGGTTTACAATGCAATTTAAGAGACAATGTGGTAGACAGTGCGCTAGTCGGTGAATATTTGACTTATAGTAGGTATTCATTCAAAGTTGAGTAGGCTGCTATTCGGCATTCAATCACGATGCAAATTTCTTTCCCAGTAATGCAGCTTTCCGCGACAGCCTAGCGGCCGTCCGGACATAATGGAATAAGATTCATATTTATGACTTCATCTTCAGGGCAAAGACCTGTTTCGAGCAGATTCACCATTTTCATCATCATATGTTTGGTACGGGTGGAGCCAAGGGACTCTCAAATCACCATCAAGTCATTGCGTGTTGGACGAGAAGGGGCACTTTTGGGCACTTTAGACACCAAGATCTGAAAAATTAAAAAGTTGGAATATCGCGCAAACCTAAAGGAAAACACACCTGAAGCTAAAACTGGACATAAAAAAATGTCCGCTCGACCGTGCGGATGGAGCCCTAAAATTTGCGACCCTAGTGCTGCGTTCTAGGGAGAAGATCCACGACAGATCGCCCCAACGATGCTCCCCTGCCTCAGATCTTTAGAAGGTGTGCCGTTTTTGTTTCCTGGAGACCTTGAGCACTTCAATCCCTCAAGCGTCATTGCGTGGGTCCACACCGGATCCTGAAATATACACAAACATAAGGATTCGCCTGCAAGGCGGCTCGGCGTGTAAAACCCGAGTGCTGCGATCGACAAGGTGGATATACGATGGATCGCATCCACAATTGATGTAAACAAAATATGGGTAAATTAAAAAAAAAACTATATATAAATGGAAAAATAAAATAACTGGTTTGAAGTGAAAATGAAAATAAAATAAAAGGAAATACTCCTGATAAAGCCAAACAAATTAATGACTAGGGAAAAACATAAAATACGTCACCCAGAGCTCTGTGTGATCACATTTTTTTCTTTAATTTCCCGTTAAATTCTATATACAATTACAACAAATAGTAGAAGTTGATTGCAAGCATTATCCCAAAACTTTTATACTCGAAATATTTCGAACTTTAAAGTACACCATTTAACGTTTTTTACTTTCTCCGTCTCAGGGACAAGGAATGTCCACTTTTCACGCTACCTTGGACTTCTAAGGCACTCAGAATTTCCTGATGGTTACTTCGGGCTTTTTTTCTCTTCACTACAAATAATATCATATAACTTTTACTTTCCGCTAAATTCCGTGCACGGACAAATAAAAAAAAAGTCAATATGGAGCCACAGCGCACACAATCCCTTTCAATGGGCCTCACTCGGATCACATCTGATGTTCATTAATCACCGCAATATAAGTGAAACTGAAATGCAACCTAGCGAACTGAAAATTATTTTTAAAAACTCTCATTTCTGTAATTCGCGATTTCCTTTTCGTATAACCTCCAATACTGAATCATCTAATTCAGCCCTTCTCCTTTGGCCCAGTTATTACCTGCACCGGATTGTCCAAATACGAAATTATCTGATGAGAAAATGTGACGGAATGGTCCGCTACGCACTGAATCTATGGTGCTGGGTTTTAAATCAACCAATACGGCACGTAACACGTACTTACCGCCTGATGCTTCATTATTGTAGACATTGATACGTTTCATACGTAAATCATTATCACCGTGATCGTCGTGACCAGTTGCATCGATACGTATTCATTGGAGAACATTTTCCAGAACTTAGCTCCAAACTGGTTTTCGTATTAACCTTTTGACTCATAGATTTATTTTCACAAAATTAAAATTTTCAAACAACGCACGCACTTACTCTCAAATCACAACTGCACTGTACAAGACTCACCAATAGAATTCCGCTGGTCCAACTCATCAGCTGTCCCTCGGTCAGCCGGTCTCGTTACCGGTTCATGGCCTTGAACTTAGAAGTCGAAAATTTGCGAATAATGCTTGAAGAAACTTTGTAGAACGTTAAACCCGCTGGCATGTGTGCTGTACACACCACTTGATCATTTTATGGAGGATGACGAAAATTGCATCGTAACTGTCAATGGTGGCCGAAGTCGGTTCATGATGACCGAATTTCTGCAACCATTAATCGACTAAGGTCGCTTGGTTCCAGCTAGACGGCTGGTGACATGTTACACGGCGAAGAAAATATTCGCTCGACGGTTCACCTCGAAAAAACGACATCTCCTCGCTTGTTCGATTTGATCTCGACTTGCGGTGACGGTTTACGCTCATAAGTTTTATCAAAACAAATTAAATTTTGGCGGGAAGAAACCGAAATTGATGCACTTTTCGCTGTTATTCATGTGTCCAGCATAGATGGAACGTTTTTAGTATCCCAATTTATCCACTTTCTAAATAATTTCTTCTTTATTCAGATAATTATCAATTTTTCTTTCCACTGTATCTCAGATACGGGTCAGTGTTTGCGCTCGAGTGAAAACTAATTGCACCAAATGCAAAATACTAAAGAATAAAATTTATAAACTTCTCTTATTAAAGTTCACACAAGTCTTGGCCTACCCTTCAAATTCGGATATACCTATCATGCGTATAAGTGGGATAAATGGACAAATCAGGGAAGGGATTAGGTGGAAGAGCTACACAACTTTAAGATGAATTATATTGAGAGTAACTTTTTAAATTTCCAAATAAAACAGTGGAAACCCTCATGGCATTAGCCATAAAATGATGGAATAAACCCTGACATATTTTCAAAGTACAACATCTACTTCTAAAGTATTAAATATTTCGTTTCTCCTCAATTAGATTATCATAAAATAGCATCTCGCCCACAAAACATATTTATCATAGTTCATTATTTATTTAACCATAAATTAACGCAGTACAGTATGTCCTGAAAGTTGCTAGATATCTTTTGAGAAGTAAAGTTATTGCTGCTCAACCCTCCAGAATGCGGTAGTTATTTATTGCATTTAGGGACAATTAGGGGCAAATTGAGGAGAAATGGAGGAGACAACATTTTTAACTTCATATGAATCATTTAGTATTAAGATGAGAGTTTGGAGAATACGTAATTAGGCAAGTGATCATTGCTTATAATTGAAGGTAAATCAAACTGATTTCGGACTTCAAGAACAAATACTGAACAAGTTAACAAGTCCGCATTTGCAAATTATATCTCCAGGCACTAATTGAAATTTCAATCCAACCAGAACATGCATTGCGATAAACTAAGACGTTTTCAGATTTGTGCTACATTGGCAAATATATGTTATCAGCGATCAGAAACTTTCAGAACTATCTATTATCTAATTTTAGCTTTTTCCAAGCCAGCAGAGCGCATAATATAGTCATCAGTCAGGGCGACATTGGCTGACTACTACTCCTTGTAATTGCACCTGGTCGACAATGTACGCGGAACTTGGAGCCAGAACTCCAGAACAACTAAAGAGCACTCCACACTCCACTCATTACATACATTCCATCTCTGTTCCTAATTGGAAGAATATTGTTAGTCTAATTAAAAGTAACTTTTCCTCCCGTCCGAATGGAACTTTTGTGAAATGGCAACAAAGCGGACGAAGCCAGCTTCACGATAAAACTTCCTGGCCGACATTGACGTTAATTCCACTTCTCCACTTTTTCTCGGATCATAAAATTTCACTGAAAACTTTTCTCTCATTTCTGTCGTGAAGTATTCAAATATCGATGAGTGGAGGAACTTTTTGGGAAAACGGTTGGAAAAAGGGTCAATCAACTAACCAAACAGTGATTCAATTCAATTTCATGGTTGAGCTGATCTTCAAGTATTACACACGGTCTTAATTGACTTATTTGCGAATGGAACGGCTGCGATAAATTTTGCGGGGCAAAGCACCCAGCATGGGATGCAAAGCACCCAGCATGGGATGCAAAGTTCTGCTGGAGTTGTAATTATAGAGTTTCATCTAGAAATTTCGAGGAAAACCAATTCATTCATCTCATGGACTTTAAGAAACACCTCATTTCCAAATTCCTTGAAAGACACGTCAGGAATCCACTCGGAATACTTTCTTTCAGCAAAAATCTTATTTGGAAATTATCTTGAAGCTTCCATGTGGCGAAATTGTTTCTTAATAGAAACTGAAAAACTGTTCCCGGTGCTTCGTAGCAGGTAGGGAATGGGAGACGGAATTTCAAATAATAATCTAGATTTAGGGAAATCAGATATTTACAAAACATTCTCCCAATAAATTTCATATCAATTGTTAACGTATATCTTTCAAAACTCTTTAAATACTTTCAAGTGGATTTAGGGAAATGGGGAAATATTTTCGTCCTTCCTTATCCTACAAATCGGGCATGCCTAGAATGTTTTGAAATGCCCTTGAAATTATTTAAATTATTGATTACTTTCAAAGAAATTAGTAATTCAAGGAAACTGGGTATCTTCCTTGTAGTACTAAGCAGAGGGAATGAATTTTCATTCTGAGAAATAATCCTTATTAACGTTATTCACATCGCCATATCCCAGTTTCACCATTCCACTTCCTGTTGAGTTTTGAAAGTCGAAAATTTCAATAATGCGTAAATTTTTGTGAAAGGCGGCCGTTTACGAAAACGAGGCTTGGATGAGTTTGTAGGTTGATAGTTAGACAATCGATGAGTGAATGTAGAACCGTTGCAACTATTTTTCGTCGTTGAAACTCTGCAGTACGTTTCGACGGAATAAAACGCTTTTAAATCTACCATCTCTTATCAAACAAGAACATTTCCCATTAAACGTGTGCTCCAATAAATAAAGTTGTCCACATCTTCTATATTATTTCCGTTGATTGTCATGTTTTGTCTGGAAGGCATAATTTTTCTAGTTTGTGTTATTACTTTTGTTTTGCTTTCATTGATTCATTGGCCAGCTTCTTTTGTTGCCTTGTCAAGCTTTAAAAAAAGTTGTCGTCGAGTTGCTCATGCCAAATACCAGGATAATCCAGTCGGATCTGGGAGGCAACCACTTGACCAAAGCTGTGAACAGAGGCACGCCCCACCTTGGCGCCATCTCACCGGTGTTCTGGTTAATAGTAATGGAAAAATGTTTGCGCCCATTGGACAACAGCGGGGTGAAAGTGGTGGCGTATGCCGACGACTTGGTGATATGGGTGGGTGGGATGTTTCTGTCCATTATGAGCGACATCATGGAAGCGAAAGATGTGCCTGATGTGGACTCAACATAAACCCAACCAAAACGCACCACCAAGAGAAGGATACTTGAACTCCATCTACCACGGCTGAATGAACAAAGATTGGTTCTTTTCTCTAATGTAAAGAAGGCCTGTATAGCCTTCTATGCCTGCAAGAGAACCTTTGCAAAGAAATGGGGCCTCAGGCCAAGGATGGTTCACTGAATGTGCACCGCTGTAGTGCGTCCGATCCTAACGTACGGTTCTATTGTATGGTGGCAGGCTTTGAAGAAAAAATTCAATAAGACGAAGGTTAACAGCATTCAAAGAATCGCGTGTGCAGGTGCTACTGGGGTTATGCAGTCCTGCCCGGCAGATGATCTCAATGCGCTCCTGCGTCTCCTCCCCCTAGACCTCCACATTAAATATGTTGCAACGTGCAGTGCCGTCAGAGTCCGGATGTTGGGCAGCGCAGCCCTACGGCCACAGCAACATCCTAGATGAAATACCTCGGGAAATCTGGGCATCCCCCACGGACTATGCCGCATGCAAGCTAAACTTCACAAGAAGCTTTCCTGTGAACCTCCCAACCAGAGCAAAGTGGAAGACCGGCGGCGTGTTGCAAGACTATGACACAGTATTCTTTACGGACGGATCAAAGATGGCCTGTGGAGTCGGCGCGGGGATTTTCTCGAGTACACAGTGTATCCAAGTCGTATGGTCTCCCAGGTTTCACCAGTGTGTTCCAGGCGGAAGTACTGTCGATATTGGAAGTCTATCGATGGCTGGAGCGAGATTCAAGCCTCAAGCGTAACATAGCCATTCTGACCGACATTCAGACTCAGCGACGACATCTTCCAGGCTGGTGGACCAGGGCAGAGACGCGCTGAAAAGTCTGGGCGACACGCTCAAAGTCATTCTCCCCTGGGTTCCCGGGCATAGGAACACGCATGTATAGAGGGGAATGAGCGGGCTGAAGAATTGGCCAGGCAAGGCTCTGCTCATGGCAGTCCTTCGGCGAATACAGTCGGTGTTCCGCTGGCGGCTTTCAGGGGCCGATTCTACTCGCACTACCTAGCAGCCGCGGGCCTAAGATGGCGGAGGTTTATGAGCATGGGGCACCATGCCGCTAGGCTCGGCGTACCCTACAATTCGCATTGCCGAAGCTGCAGAGAAGGAAGAGAAACCCTCATGCACTTTCTCTACGATTGCCCAGCTCTGAGCTAGAGTCAGGCTACGGATACTAGGTAAACCATTCTTTGGGGACCTGGCAGAGATTTCTAGCTGCAAGGTGGGAGGCTGCTGTCTTTCGTGAATGCTACCCTGCTCCCATAACAACAGTCACGGTCTTAGGAGTTTGTGGTATCAAAACCAAAGCGCTAATTGGGCCCCTCGGAGCAGCCATTGATACTTACCTATCTAAGTCTACCTAAATCTACAAACACTTGGTGAATATCAGCACTTCTCTTTGAATTGTTTACATGTAAAAGCTGGTCGGTTGTCGATCGTCCAGATCCTCGCCAGTTAGAGCAAGCTACTCGCAAAGAAGGTACCCAAAGGTCTCGCTTCAGGATTTGTGGACCCTGGCGTCGTGGTTTCCTATGTGTGACCTGTGTGGATCAAATGATCTGGTTTGATTGTAGTAAGGCCCTGGCATAGGTGTTGAGCCATCACTATCTGATGTCATCGGCTGTCAGTCGTCAGAGGTCTGAGTGTGTTATCCAGACTTTTCGACGCGTCTCTGGACTACAACATCAGCTTTGAAGATGTCGCTAACTTAGTAGAAAGCCCTAATGGCGGCTTGTCTGTTAGAATGAATATGTTACGCTTGGGATTCAACATATTCGACAAGAATTGACAAACCTCCAGTATAGCCAGCACCTCTACCTAAATTATATGTCTGCGTATCCTGAATGCACGCTAAACTCGGCTACACTGCGTGTATCCATGAATAATCCTGCTCTGACTTCGCAGTACTTCCTTAATCCGCCGGTAAAGAATACCGTCTAACGACTAAATGGGGTAGACGTGGGGTAGACTCTTCGTAAGTCTGCACTGGATCCTGAAATATCATATGACATAGAAATTCGCACGAGGCTACCGAATGACAAACAAGCAAGCTAAACTGCGCGCCTGAAGCCGTAAAACTCTGGACCCAAATACCGCGATCGAAAAGGGGGATCCAAGACGAATTACATCCTCGATCAATGTTCCTCCCGCTTAGATGTACTTTCAAACAATAATTGCTTATCTCGGATCCAATTTTGTTGTGGAACTTTTTATCATGCACGCTCGTCACATCATTATCGTGATGAGCAAGGTGTTGTCATAGCCCATCATCATCACAAGGTCACCTTTAGGATGCCTCCTCTGAACTGCGTTTTATTGCCCGTAGAAAACATCCTTCTCCACTATTTCAGAAATATCCGTTGGTGGGCAGCATTATACAATTGTGATACTCCTTAACCTGAACCGGAATCCAGCAGTTAGAAATCTGTCAGAAACCGGAAACCAAATCAAAATAGCGCGTCTTGTGGCTGTCAAAAGCAATCCGACACCGAATTCACGTGTGCTACCACTTCATTTTCCAGAGTATAAAAGAACATTGTCGCACGAGTGAACAGAGTACTCTCCAGAGTCGAATTTATATCGTTGGAATTCCTGCTCAAGTTGGAGAAAGCGAGCATTCTGAGGATCCCAACTACCGTTATCAACGGACATGTGCACATTCCAGAAACCATTCATAGTCCGACAGCCATAGGTCTTCAACGTGAAGTCAGTCCCTATTCGAGAGATTGCTGACGTTTCGATAGCAATAAAGTTCTAAAATTTTGAGGTTTCCAGCCCACAAATTTCTATCCCTTTTAGTCGCATCTACAAGAAGCAGGGAAGACATTGAGTATAGTAGAACTATTTATCAGCGGCAGAAATTGTTGCCATACAAAATATTGTAGACAAAGTAATTTGGTCTGGAAAAGCTCACAAAAAGCAATCGAAAATAAATGATTTCTCTACTCATTAATATCTAAAAAACAAATTTTTGTCATTATTTTAAATATAAACTCTTTGAATAAAAACATGTGTCTAAGTAATCTTATGTGAAATTCATTTGAAAGGTGATGGTGGGCGTTATTAAAAACGTTTGCAATTAAATATTTGAAATTAAAATTAGCCAAACCCTTTCCAGCTGATACTGCAATAATCCTATTACAATCCTACACACAGAATATTGCACGGAATAGTCTTAGCTTAGTTGCATTTCCTAATTTTAAGGAAAAGAGCGACGACAGATTTAATTATGCCCGTTAGACTGAGAACCTCGGCTTCGTTTATCTTTATATCTCTCTCTTTCCCTCTGGGCATTGGATTCCAAACACTCTGTTGACATTGTCGATAAAAATCTATGAAAACCAAGTAAAGCGGCGGCCCCCCAAGAGGCTCGAGATCGGTCATTCTCAGTCGGTTAAGCTTCCGTTTTAGCTATTATTTTCGCAAATGAGCATATTGATGGGAAAGATCTGCTCTTGGTGGCTTGTCACATCATACCCAAGAAGTGGAACTTCATCCAATTTATCAAATCTTAAGGAGAATGTATGAATGCACGGGGACGTTTCGGGGGATGTCCGAAAAAGGAGGAAATACCCCTTTCACATGATAGGTGACCTCGACTCAATAATATTCAATAATAATAAGTTACTACAAACTTAAAGCCAGATCTTTGCACAATATGCATTCATTCTTGGGAAATTCTAAACCCCCGCTCCAGTTCTAAATCCATAAAATACAGAAAACCGCATTAGCAAGCATTAAGCGCCATATCATCCATCCCGGAATATGCGGGCATTCTGTGTGTATCAAACCATGCACGAGTACATTCCTATTCCATGAATTAAATATCTCCTTCACAGAAGCCTGAATTCCGAAAGCAAAACAATTATTCATAATGTCTGGAACATGGAGCTATTACTCCAAATCAGCATACTAAAAGGGATTACAGAAAAAAGTTCCTAGAAGCAGAACTAGGTCGGCGAGGAGAGAACATTGTCTCACGCGGGAAGTACTTAATTCTTTTTTATTTGAAAAAAGCCACAGCAGTGGGAAAGAAACCCTAATGTACATCCGACGTTACTTAAAAGATTAAAGCAACTTTCAACAATGTAGAGATAACACAAAAACTATTGCCGAGTGCTTTCCTTTTTTGCTAGTCTTTCCGCTCCTCAATAAGTAAGCACTTACAGACAAACTTATCCATTCACGCTCATTTCTGCTGCTTTAAACGAGTTCAGTACTGGGAAGCAAAACAATAACATTTCTCTAATTAATAATTTAATAAAAAGTCTTAGCATAACTTCCGCCCTCCCGCGAGTAGGTAGTCGAGCGACGTCTTTATTCTAGATTTGTTTTCTCTTCTCAGAGGTAAACAATTTCTTAAGACGATTATGCGGGATATTCCGCAAACTTCTGGACAGAATGGCTGGAATATGACTCCAGAAAGACAAAGTGGGAAGGAACGAGCTTCAGAAAGAAAAATTGTTAGATATTAACCAGAGGCAGACAATTGAAGCAGCCGGCATATCTCCAACAATGTCTGGGCTTCCGATTGCTGAACGCGAAAATGAATAAACTTGGAAGGGAAAAAAAGTTAATGAAACCAAAGAGTTCATTCCATTGGTCCGACTATTGCACCAAGTTTCGAATTGTCTGTTTGGATAATGTCAGCATACAGGCTGCGGGTTCTGCACTCGGGGCTCGGTTTTTTCTTTGGCTTTGTTTGTGGTTGATTTGAAATTTAAATTGAAAACTTGATGAGATGAGACGAGAAAGACATTTGAACTTTGGAAGCCGCAGTCGCTTTCGTGCCGAAGAATATTACCCCAAAATTGAAAATTACACTTCATTGAAGACGGGGATGATATTATACAAGTATCTAAATTCTGACTAAGATAAATGATTGTCAGACAAACTTGCGTATTCTCTTCTGAGTCATTGAATTTGAGACCAAAAATTTCGAGCAATAATAGGGTAATTCCGCGTGAGTGCATCAATTTCCATCAACGCAATGGAAAGAAAAATTCACTCAGCCTGAAGTGGATAACAAATTAATTCTATTAATCCCCCTCAAATTTGCAACAAAGCAATGGGAAAAGAGAAAATATTGTCGCGGGCCTACAATCTGTTTGCAATGACTCTTATCCATTGGGGTCAGCTAACGAACAAAATACCCCACACTGTAAACATTCCCACACACCATTCTTTCATTCATTTCGCCGCATTCAACTACGTACATATTGGCAAACATATGTTCAGCAAGGTCAGAGCAATTTTCCCGATAACACGGCCCCAAAATACTCCCTAGTCTGGACCTAGCCATCAAGTGCTGAGCTCAGTATTTCTACTATGGAACACTATCCGTATCTGCATTTATTCTGATTCTGGATGATGCGGTCAAAACGGAGAATGAGAGTCTAATCGCTGACGTAACCTCCAGTTAATTTTTAGACCCAGTTTTTGCAAATGCCTTTCAATAAAAGCAGATTTGAATTGAATAATCACAATTCGCGCGTGACCTTAACCTCGTCGTTGTTGAGATGATTGGAAAGATGCGTTGGGGAATTTCTTAATTATTTGTTTGTTTGATTAAAGAGCTTCGAATTTTCCTAGAACTCACTTTAATTTATGGTACAAAAACCATGAACCATTTGAAAGGCATCGACTTGGTAGATATTATTAACTTTTGAAATATTATTAAATATTCGCCATGGATAAAAGATCCTGACTTTGTTAGTGATCCTATATACATATGTATACAGATACTGTACTGCTTCTCTTTCAGTTATGATCACCTGGCTGGCTGCAGATCAGTGTCAGAATGTCAGAACCTTTTCTCTCCTCAAGCCTCAAATTCTGACCATACCCAACGCCATAATGAGCGATCCATAAAATGTTAGGCACCTTTAATTTTTAAATGTACAGTTACACTTAATACTACAAAAAATAATAGTGAAGCGCTTATTGGATGCACACTGGATCATTTTAGGAAGAGTTGCAAGCTATAACGGCCACTATCGAGGACAACGACGACCTTCGGCGATTCAAGAGCTCTCCCGGGTCGAAATAAGAACAAGCGTTTCTCGTGCAAATTGCGAGCTTCAAAAAAAAAGAAACTGGATCAGCGTTTCATTTTCTTCAGAAACTTTTCAATGACCTATGTGACGCTATCAAGGAGAGACAGAATTCCCATCACCTCCACATGCGGACTTTGATAACAGGTACTATGTTGTTCTAAGTAGCAAAGTCACGCAGAAAATACAGGTGATACCTCCTCAAGTTAAAGTAAGCAAGCGGGCAAAAAAGGAAGGGACGGTACCAATGGGACCCCATTAACCTACCAAGAAAACACGTCTTTTCAACGACGGAGGGTGATTGTGCGAAACGTATTATACGCGCACAGAAAGGCAATCTGATTCTAGAATTAAGTATGTATGTAATAATCATTGGCGCAACAGTCCAATTGAATCAGGGCCTTGAAGTGTGTTAGAACACTTCATTTAAGACAGTAACGGTTCACTACAGGATGCCTGTAGGAGGCAATGTGGTCAGCATTGCGCTCGTCCGAGATTATTACCCTGATTTGACTCAGGTACTCATTCACAGCTGAGTCGACTGGTATCCAACGTCAAATCACGATACAAATTCCACTGCCGTCAGTGTGATTTGAACCGCGACCTCGCTACGACAGCCTGTTCTAACCACTCAGCTATCAGGTCACACAGAATTAAGTATATTTAGCAGAAAGTTTTCGAAAAAGATGTAAGGGGAGTAGGGGGATCAAGGATTGCATTGTAGATTCATGATGCATATTATGCAAAATAAAAGAGGGTCTGGACACATTGTAAATAGTGGCAGGCTATTTTAAATTCAAACGTAAACAGGTAAACTTTCTTCAGCTGTTGTCTAAGCGGGTCAGCTTTGCTGGTTTAACTGCTACATCGACCGTGCCGCTCGGTAGTATCCTAAAACTACCCCTCATTTATTTGGAAGTTAAACACACATAATGACGCATATAGACTTACTACTTTGGTGTGCGGAACGGCGACCAATATTTTGATCGAGCGTTTATCTGGAAATCCCATGGAAAAACATTAGATGATTCTGATACCTTCCGGTTGTCTTTGAGAAGAGATACTCTGCTGTGATCAGTAAAAGAGAAGAAAGGTCGATAAATGGCCACAAATCTTCACCAATTACAGATTTAATAATCTTCAGGGACGGAACAGAGGTGCTCTAAGAAAATTTTAGTATGGAACTAGCCCACCACCAACTGCTGCTGAAATTTGGCCGACTAAACGAAACTTGTCTGATGTGGGCGCTAACATACTTGAATATGGTATTGAGTAGGCTAACAGAATACGTTCCCAAGGATTTTGATCCATAATATTGGAACCAAAGCCAGTATTTCCCATTGTCAAATCTGCCTTGAAGGCCTAATCAGACCTTAGAGGGAGATTCCTTGGCGAGACTTTTTCTTTGCCAATTCTCTGCCCTCTCGCGAAAGCAAGGGTTTGTTGTTAGTGACCATACAACGCTTGAAGCTACGTGCTTCTTTATTGGATACACTATGTTAATTATAGTTTGCCAACTAAGCCTTTTATCGAAAGGAGTTTTCAGATGAAAAGTATCCTTAACTTATTTTGTATAAGTGCTAAATACCACCAGGCCCTTATTGTTCAACCCAAGTGTATTCAACTAATTAAGGCATTCTCATAGCAATTTAGAGTTCACCTGGCTGGATCTAAGTGTCTTGAAAGTCGCCTGTCTATCGGTCAAAATCGCAATGTTCTGCCTCCTTTTGAGGTTAAAGTAGGCGTTACTCACTATAGCACATTTTTCGCCTGAAATATATTAGTGCACTCAACTAGCATTTCCTTGGACCGATGACTCTTTCCCACACTCCCTCCGCTGCAAATAACCTGGGTCAATGCCAATTTGTTCTGTTGCTCCATCGTGTTTCAAATTTCTTGTCAAAATGAAACTTCATTCTCATATCAGTAAATTGGGACACTGCCTGCCAATCTTCCTTCGATTTAGGCAGCTTTTCTCCTTCCTGATACTCCCGGATATTCTGCAGATTAGCTTCCTAGCCTGGATCTAATCTCTGAGAGAGATGCCGTAGAGCTTGCTTTCCCAGATCTCATTGCAACATAGAAGCGCCTTGGTCTCACAGAATTGCACCAGTCTAATAACTAAGTCCCGTGCGACCCAGCCGTTGACGTCTGGGAACTAGCCCAATGTCATCACTAAGCACTGGCTCGCAAGTTCCCACGTTGTCTTCCAATGAAACTTGGACAGTTACGAGGTCTTCAGTCGTGAATTCTACCTTGCCATTCAGTTTTTTTCCCCAGTGGGCAACAGGTCCACTCCCCTGCTCGAAAAGGTTTACCTCCAGCCTACATTTAATTTTACTGAAATAGGAAAGACACACCAAACTACACCACTACAAAGTATACCCTAGTAACTAAAATGGATAGGAATTGGTGAACATTTTAAAACTTTCTTACTACCGAAATGTGATGCGGACATTGGTTTCGACTGGACTATGCAAAGTTGTTACTTCTACTCATTCGTAAATGCTGGGAATCTGAGATCATTCCCAATTACTGGAAGAATCTGCTAAAACCATCCTGAATCACACTCAAAAATATCTCGAGCTTCAGTTGCTTTTTACCAATTTGAAGATTTGAAATAGGATTTTGATAGCGCGAATAAGGAGCGTATCCGGAATGGGACATTTTGGAGAAACTAATTGCTGTTGTCAATGTCATGTGCCTTGCGTGCTGAATCAAGGTACAATTTGATAGGAATTTGAATTCCAAAGAAGCATTCGTTAGGATCGAGTTCTGTTGCCGATGCTTTTTATTTTCTTTATTAGTGACAACTTGTTGACTTTGGGCAAGTGGCTTTGGATTTTCAGAAAAAAATAAAAGTAAGGTTAATACCAAAGAAAACCATCACTTTTCCTATTTGCATTAATAGATAAAAACACCAAGGCTGTCAAATAAGCAGTATATTTGAAAAATGTTGTTTCTGACAGCGGCAGCACGGAATTTGATGTCATTCTGCGCCGTAACAACATTAAATCCATCGATGTTTTTGTGTGAAAATGTATGTCGACACCAACATGAAGTAGACGCCATTCAGAGCTAACTTCTTCTCTCTACCGCTATTTGGGAATAGTATATGGACAGTGATCATCATTGCAGTGCAAGCTGGAACGTGTCATCGGGGTATTTCGGTCTGAGACAATAACAAATGATGAACCTGGTCGGCGTATGGGTAAAATACTCGTGGACTTCTTGATGCAAAGTGGCAATAGATAGGTCACACACTGAGAAAAGGCGACGAATTCACTCAATTGCGGGTCCTGCCATCTAATGGAAGTCACTATCCGAAGATGGCTGACGAAAGGAGGAAGGGTGCAAGCTCTTTAGAAAGTCGGGGAAGGTGGGCTGAAACCCTCTCCCCTAGCTTTCTAACAAGAAATTCAATAAAAAGCATCTAATAGGACCCGAATAATAGAATATATTGCCTTTATCAGTGGCGTAGTTCTCAATGTTTTCCAGTATTTCGCCGCGCATAAAACTGAACCGATCGTAAATACAATTTCGGTTTTATTAGTTGTTGGAATTTTAGTCCCATCACCGATGCGTAGACATCCTAACAGACTTACCTGGTGCTTTTTCCTTTCCAGATTGGCGGATTTAGCTTTGTCCCCTTGGTAAATGGAAAGCAGCTTCGAAAGAGTGCATTAAAATATGATGGGGAAGTTAAATCAGGATTTTAGCCTGACGAAGATTATCTCTTCAAAACAGATAAGCAGTCTTTCAATGCCTAACTGAATCATAATTTCATTGAAAGTTAACGGACGTTGCTCAATCTCGGCTTCCGAATATGTTTCATAATGACCAGGCTGTCCACCAAACCAGACCAGAGCTAGTCCTTTCTACATGACTATGAAGGTACTCACTTAACAAGCTAGTCCTTTCTTTAAAGGTTTCCACTAATCACACCGCATTTTGTATTTTAAAGTGCATTGAAATTTTACCTTTTAAAAATTCATAAATCCGTCCATGTTCCACCTACAATTGGGCACTCATAAATTAATAATGAATGCAAATTTATCCAAACCAACACCATCGCTCCCTCAATATCGCTCAAAGCTGAAATTATCCGAAAGCATTTATTATGGATTTATTCTACCGCATAATAATTAATCCAGTTTTGGTATAGATGTCCTCATTATCAAATATTTCAATAGCCATTACAAAGGATTTCCATATTAGTAGCCTATAAACTTCCTGCAAATATTATGCCTGGTTAGTTTCCTATCAATAAATATTTGCAACTTTGGCAGATACTGCTACATTTCAAATGCATACATACATATTTGTACATATGTAGGAGTAGTTTCCAATTATTATCATGGATTATTTCTAATAGTACTGCAAAAAGGGCTGTCAGATATTGCATTAATAAATTAATAACAAACGGTTGAAGTGAGCCAGAGCAATGTTAAATATTGATACAGAAGTTAGATATGGTATATATTTAGGGTTTTAAGCTCTCAGTTTTTGTTGATCAAAGTACGTTGGCTAAATGATAATCCAGTTGAAACGGATTATCTTAGTTACTTTACCTATTTTCGAAGTATTGACTTTATATTGTCGATATCCCCTAAGTAAAGAGAATGGAGAATAACAAGAGGCGTATTTATTCGACATTGATTCTACGTTGTTACAAAGCTGAAGAATATGGTAATATTGAGTCTAATCCAATCTACCATCCCAGTTTAATTACTTGGAGCCTACAATGTAAAGTCGATGGTCACGTTGGCGGAGAATACTTTGCTTTCAGGGATATACTTACTGTATTCAAAAATATGACATTATTAACGAAATGGGTTGTAGTGATACATTCGTTGCTTCCAAAAAATGGTATATTCTTTGGAAATAATGCTAACTTGACTAATGTAATCGAATAACTTTATTTGGACATTATTAACGGCAACTGATTAATTATTTAATTAATTAATTAGAATTAATGAAGAATATAACATAACATAAGCGCAGATATTTTTGTATTCCATTTATCTACTTGTAATGTTGAAAGCGTACTTTTTTTATATCATGTCATATAAATAAAAATTGTATTTCATAACGAATACCAGTCAAAAAGGATTCTCATGTCGTCTGGAAAGTTTGAATTCGTTTCTAATTTAGTTTATATGTATATTCGAAATGCTCATCCAAAAATCCGAATCAGGGAACTTTACCATCACTAGCCAAAATAGATAATAAATAATGCTAATAATCATAGATACAAAAGAAAAAAGATAATTGACTTGTTGTAGACAATATTTCGGGATTTGCGCTACTATGGCGGATTTCCATAAATGAACTGTCCACATAATTCAATAATTTAAAAAATGATCCGGAAAAATGTGCAATAATAAAATATTCGGACCGAAAAAACAATTTCCGCTTGATTATCTGATTTTAATGTGCTCGAAATAAGAAGTCACTAGAGATGCAAATAAAATATTTCTCCAACAAAGAATGCTGGTTAGTATTGGGTGTAGTCACAGAAACTATGGGATACCACGAAATATAATAATTTATCTTGGCCGCCGCTCCCGCCGATACCTACGAGATACCTGTAAATAGCCAAAAATAAGTCAAGATTTAGGATTTCTTTTTCCTACAGAGACTTTACGTTCTAGACACTTTAGACAATATGGTCTTAAAGAAACAGAAAGGTAGCAATATTTGCTCTTGTTCCAAGGACACTGCAATTGGAATGCTCGATCGGTGCGCCCCTTAAATTTTATTTGAAGTAATAACAAATTGACAATTTATGATAAACATGTATATAGTCTGTTTAATTTATGAAAAATTTCAAGCTTAGAAAACTGAATTTTCAATAGAAATTCGGAACATTATAGCATGTTTAAACCAAATTTTTATTTAAGAACATTTTGCAAGCTTTAAGTTTAACTAAGTCATTATTATTATTCTGTTAAGGGAAAGTCGCACCGCGTCCTTGAAGAACTATTGTGCCCCTTTTAGTGATTATAGTGTACCTATTGATTGTATTAAGTGTTTTCCCAGATGCCTCGACCTACTTTGCACAAGTGCCGGACACTGTCCCAGGACGTGTATAGAGGTTTCGTCCTCCTCCTCACAAAACTTGCAGGCAGTGTCCGTAGATATCCCTAGCTTCCCTAGGTGATAGTTCAGCCGACAATGACCAGTGAGAATTCCCACTATGATTCGAAGGTTCTTTTTGGTGAGGTTTGTGCAATTTGTACGCATGGGTTCGGATCCCCCAATAAGCACCCTGGACTGCTCCATCCCTGGTAGGCCCTGCCAGTATAGTTCCCTCAACCGTTCCTCTTCATTTCTTAGATTCATAGCCATGAAATCGTTTCCGATTCCACAGAAGGGTTCTGGCCCGTGTAAAGTCATCCCTGCTCCCTTCTTGGCTAGTTCATCCGCTGCCTCATTGCACCCGCGCCCTCTGCTGTGAGGAATCCGTCAGTGCACCAAATAATCAGTGGCTGCTTTAAGCCGTCTGTCGCAGCCACGCTTTCCCAGTTTGCCTTGTTACTCCAACGTGTTTCAAACTTCTTATCGAAGTGAAACCTCGTTGTCATGTTATCCCTTGTTATCAGTAATTCGGGATACCGCCTAGAAAGAATATCGATCTTCCTTCGAATTAGGCAGCTCCCCGCCTCACTCATACTACCGACCATCCTGAATATTGATCTCCTTGTCTGCATCTGTATGTGCAGATGGAGAGGGGTTAATCCCATAAGGACCTGCAGGGATGCCCCCCCTCCTCCCCTGCCCAGATTACCGTTCCAATCATTGGCCTTACTATTGCAGTATATATCGAAAGTAGTATCTTCGTAGCTCTCGTGGCTTTCCGACAAGTGGTTCCAAAATGTGTCTTCCAGAGTAATTTTTGGTCTGGCGTAATTCCCAAATATTTGACTTCTGTTTCTCGTTTCACCTCCATATCATGTAATGTTATGGCTCTCAGGTGATCAAGCTTACGCCTCCTAGTGAATGGTACTATGGTGGTTTTAGCTGGGTCGATCCGCAGTCCCACCTTCCTGCACCACAGTTGTGTGAGGAATTTACGTACGTTTACCCCTTTGTACATAACTAGAAATTTAAAATATTCCTTCATATATTTTCCAACTCCAAGATATATGTAAATATATATGTACATTTTCAAGACATATTATGGTCATCCTAAACAAACAAGCATCGTCCATTACCGTTTACTAGTTCTTATATACATATACAATTGTGTACGCATCTAGATCTGATACCCAAAGTTTCTATGGAGTTCGGATTTTTCGCTAAATATTGATCCGTGGCACGAAATTTTTCTGCACAGGTCTAATTTTATGCATTTATATGCAGAACTTTATCTATCGAATACTATGTAATCTTTTTGAAATCTCCCAGGACCGCCCTTTACCTCTGAGGTTACAGAATGTGCGTATTCGTTTAAGTTTGCTAGAGCTGGAAGTTTTGTGTAAACGCCTGGATGATCAGTATAAGGAACGTTTCGATTAATCTGCTTACGTAACTAGTTCCAAAATTTAAGATAAACATCTTACGGCAAACCCGGAATTGATGCAACACTAGAAGAAGCCACTAGAATCTGCGTAGTAATTTACAAGCTGCTAAGAGGGCGTATCTTTCAAACTGACGCAAGATGACACGCTCGGCAATTTTCCAGCCAGGGAAAAAGAAATCCATTGTCATGCGAATGCTTCGTAAGCGAAACAAGATATTCATCATCATCAAGGACCCAGCAACCGTTTGCTGGTCTACGGCTGCGATATCCTTAACAACTGTTTTTTTCTACCATAGATGTTACATACATATAGAATTTCAGTGCTAGATCACCCTCACCGATGGGAATTAGGTGACCCACTCACCACACCCTACTAAGCCGGATTTTATTCACAATCAATCGTGGTGTTGCTTGTGAACTTGTTCGTTATATAGGCTACGGAATCATCTAACCTCCTATTCATCAGAAAATTCTCCTTTTGGACACGATTAAAAGTTCACAATTTTTCCTGCTATGAAGTCTCTGAGGAATGCATGGTGACTGGCAAGATGGTTGTCTTCTACACTAATAGCTTTGACTCTTTATTGAGACGTTTCAGCACACCAGTTTTTGTAACTTAAAGTAGGAAAAACCATATATTCGTTCCTTGTCTTTCGTGGCAATTCTCCCTCTTCAACGATGACATCAACTCAGAGAAGATGAAAGAGGAGGATGAAGGAGATGGGCAGGAGCAATGCTCGAGGTATACCTTCGGTTGTTGCTGCATTCATTGAATGGAATAATAAGAACACATCAAGGTTCTGAATAAGAAGTTTATTCTTGAGTTTCTGTAGGGTCTTACTAATTATAGAATCACCTCAAGCCACTTAAATTCTGGGTATTATAAGTTGTGTTTTCTTTAGATCTTCCTCTTAGGGATCCTTCCTTTTTATTAGTTGATTAAAAGGTGAAAATCGAACCTTGCGTCTTCATATTCCACTAACTCAGCATTTATTGATTTCATGCTTAATAAGGTTTATCCAAATCTGTGACAATTCTCAGTTAGACTGGCAACCAGTGTTATACGGATTTAGGATGGAGATTATGCGGATCCTGAGAAAACTTCCTTCCCTCACTCGACGAGCTTCCCAGCAGCTTCACTAATTCATCCTTGAGAAGGCTTTCAAAGCTACGGGCGTTTAGCAATAGCAATTTTACAGAAGCTTCAACAAACCTGCCTAGGTTAACCTGCCCAGTGATTCAGATCCACTTAACACTGGACACTTCCTATTCTCCAGTTCTCAAAAATAATAGTTCCTATTCTGCTACAAATCCCACAAAGCAAATGAAGCCTTTTCATCAAAAACTTGCATGCTGGAAAATGTGAATATGCGTGGAAATTGTGGAATCCACTCCCCTCTCCGGAATCGAACGCTCACCTCACCTAATCTAATTCTCGCTTCCCTCTATCCCTTGACAGGCCAGGAGTTACCCAAATTTCTTCCTCGGAACCTGACATCTATTTCAACGTTTTCCACATCTGGATGAGAGAAAAGCCATACGATTTAGATGATTTTCTCCGGCCCGGACTTTTTATCGGGAGCTTAGAGTAGACGCTTTATTCAAACAAGCTTTCATCGCGGGCTCGGATTTTGCAGCTACGGCAGTACTTAACAGCTGCAATCTGTTCGACCGGTTTGGATTCTCTTTAAACAAAAGCCTTCAATTATCGGAATCCATAGTAGTCACTTGGTTCGTCATAAAATTCAGCTGTTGTACCAAATTCACAATAAGTTTATGCATCACTCACATTGGCTACCGATGCCATTTAAACGAATTTGTCATTTTTGAAGAGACTCTTTCCTTTTTCAGCTACAATTTAGTTTATTTAAACAGATGCCATATTATGTCAACAGATGACAGATGACGGAGCTGACGTTTTTCCATTTAAAAAAAATTTTTATTTATGTTTACGTCTCTGGCGGACTCAGTGGTTAGAACGCTAAAATGTCGTACAAGTGGTCGCGGTTCAAATCTTACTGGTGGCAGAGGGGAGTGCATTGCCTCCTACAGGATACCCTAATCCTGTAGTGTACCATTCGGTTTTGAATGAAATGCTCAAACACGCTTCAAAGTCCTGACCCATTTGGATTGTTGTAACAACGGTTATTTTTCCCTTGTGTAGTATTATATAAGTATACACTCAAACAAGAAACAACCGATTCCCGAAATACGTGATTTCTTTGAATAAACTAAATTGTAGCCAGGAGAAAAAGCAGTTCTCCAAAAATTGTGACGCCAAAATGTTTCTCAATAGTTACGGTGCGCCAATTTTTATCATCCCAGACGAACAGTTTTGATGACTCTCTAAGACGAATTTATATAAGAGGCAACTTCAGCTGTCCGCACCAAAAATCATTCATTGAGAACTACTTTATAACGCAACTTTTTCAAGTAAAACCGCCTACATAGTCTACACTTCTATAACATATCTTTTTGAACACTAATAGACGAATTACATATTAGAATTCAATAACTTCTTTGTAACTAATGAAGGTGATGTTAACGAATTCACATACTGGCACGTGGCAATAGGGAGGACTACATGTAGGATACTCCGGTCCCTTGCTAAATTAAGGTCGACAACCTTCGACGACTGCCTCGCAAAGCCCTCAGGGTAGCAGAACTAACCAGGTAAAAACCGGCACCCTGCAGCCAATCGCTCGTAAAGGCCTGATGCAGGGAATGTGGTACTTGGAAATCTCTCGGCTATCTATCTCTCTGAAGTCAAGGCAATTCCATAATCTCACAAGTTCCCTCGCTGCGTATATCAATACGATTTCAAGGAAAGTATGCATTAAAAATCACCTACTTGCTTAATCTCATATCAGATGTTACAGTCTAGAGGAAATTAACTAAAACTGGAAAAATAACCTTGGTTCAGAAAGAAAGTCTGTTAGAAGGAACCAACTACAGAAATCATAGAATATTATTTTGAAGACTATCCTGTGACTGTGAAGGAAAATACTGGGAGAAGAGGGTTAGCTGTTTCTTACCTGAAATATTATCTTCCTTGCCTCTAACCTGAGAACGAAAGTTCGATGCAGAACTATAAATGGTCAGATCCAACGGACCATCAGCATCTTAATCCGCACAAAAAGAAAAGCTATTAATCTGTAACGATAAGAGAATTTGCTATTTGCAGGATTACAGAAAAAGAGTTCCCAAAAACACGCATGGGTCCAATAGGCCCTTGCGAAATTTCAAAACCGTCTGAGGTAGGAGGAAGAGAATTAATTGCATAGATGGTAAATTTTATAGCCCCATCAGCAAGACCCGTATCCTATATATACTACGAAGAAAAAGGCAATTCTTCCTTAAAAGCTGAAATAATAAAAGGTTACATTGTCAAGTCACATTGTACTATAAGGCGCATAATCAGCAAAGCTTGAAGATGAAGTCAAATGTACGCTTACTGGGTAAGAAGAACAGGCTATGATTAAGAATTTCACTTTCGTGAGGTGTGGTAATTCAAAGTGCTCCAACTTGGGTGCCATTAAAATGTTCTAGTGAGTAAGGGATGTTGAAAATGAGTACCTATTCATCACAAATGATGCCCAGTCTTCAATCTAATTTTGGAGCGCTGTCTTAGGGATCACATTCTTCCTGCCATTCCTGAGAGCGACTAATTTCGAAGATACCCCTTCATTTTTAACTAGTCCTAGTCTCAACAGCGCAAATTATTCTCTTATGTCTACCAGTCAGAAATAAAAACAAAACGCTTGTAATAGTAAAATAATCAAAACGAGTCGTCGTGGTTTACTTGACAAAATCATTCTTCTTTGTTTGGAAACCAAAAACTACATGACGAAGAAATAGAATAGACAGGGTGATACAGCATCAGGCAAATACTCAAAGTATACATTTCCCACTGACTTGTTTCTCCCTATAAAGAAGAAAAGATAACTAAAAATTCACAATCAATACACAACGACATTGAAGGCGTTTAGGGCAAAACGTGGAGTTGAAAAACTTACTTTCAAAGGTTCATGATTCAAACATTTTTTTTCTAGAATACTACCAAAGAAAAAGAAAAAGAGGAAAAGGAAAAAGAGGATACGCGGCCACACACTACAAGAACTAGTGTTCTCGAGAAGTGTCATCCTGCCTTACTTAGGATCTGACTTGTTCATCTGTCTATGCCCTACCCTCGTTACTTCATCAGTAATGTATGGTGAACTATGGGAGCTACTACTTCACAAAGCAAGATAGAAAATATATAAAATAGAGAAAGAGAACAGTACCACGGGCGCAGTGGGTCTAAATGGTAAAATAATCCACGTGAAAATGGTAACAGTTGAAGAAAGTAAAATATTTTTGTAACTACAAGAGCGAAAATGTAGATAAAATTAGGGTAATTTCACCCTTTATAAAATTTTTGAAATCCAGTTTTAAGGTTTACCTTCTATACGTTTGTCCGCCCATATGCCTGCCTTTTTTCTTGAGGAAGACATCTTTAAAGGGCCCTGCCACATATACCAGCAATATAGAGTACTTGTACCTAAAAAAATCACTCCCTATCTTGGGTCTTATTCGTTATAGGACCACCGCAAAGCATTACGTCCCGGGTAGACTTAGCTTCAGTTGCTCTTTCTCCTTCCTTGAGCTTTCTTCCCACGCTGATTAGAAGTAAAACCGAGCTCATCTCAGTATTCAAAATGTCAATCGGCATAATTCCACCTATGACATGTACCGGTTTCAAATGGCACAGTACAATCTTAAAACGGTGCTTTTATAAACTATGATTGCCCTTTGGACGTTGAATATGGTGTTCAGTGATGCTCCCCAAAAGGGATAGTATGAAACTCACAACTCTAACTACACATAGAGAGCTTACGAGTGCATCGTGGACCTTCGACTTGTAGCAGCATTTTACTCAGGGTCATTGGCATTGCATGCCCCAACGGATGTTTTAAATGTCAAAAAATTAGACTTCTTCCACAGCAAAAAATACTAAAAACCTCCTTTTTAGGCCTTTATAGTGGTGCAACCTCTTGAAACTGAAATCATGGATTATGATTACTTTTTTTCTCAAAAGCTATTCGAAAACAAAGCCGCAAAAGTGGATTAATAGCTGTGAACAATTAGAACCAAATCCATATCGATTTCCCCTAAATATTCCACTAATTTATTATTCAATTATTTATAATTATGGAAATACTAATGAGCCTATTCTAGATGAAGCCATTAATGCAAGCAATATAGCAGTTATTGTGGAATAAGCTTGCATAATTAATTTGTGTACATACATGAATTTACCATAGATTAATACGCCCACTAAATGGAACAGTAGCTTTTGTAAGCGTGCTACCTCAACATTTCATTAATTTAAATTGAATTATCCGAAAACAAACAGTTTCATAGTATATTGTCAAGCCAACCATGTAGATGCAGAGTATGAGCTGTATCTTTGTTATGAATTAAACCATTGTTTTTGCAAGAGAATGACTGGATTTTAGATTGGTTATGTAACTGGATTATCCGTTCTTGATGTTTGTATGAGGAGTTATAGTGTTTTTTTTTCAAAACAAGCTAGCGGTTCTAAATTTAAGTGCATAGAGCGGCACTCCATTTATTTAGATTTTCGAGTGTGCCTCACGAATCGCTCAATCCGCTGTGGGATAATGCAATTCTCGAGTATTAGAACCTGTTTTTACGACGATCTGTGCTGGCATTTCGTGGAAAAGTTGCAACATTTAAAAGGGATATTACGTTATTTTGTTGTGAACATCTTTTGCAAAAAAACAACAAGCAACATTTTATTTTAGTGTTGGCTGGCTTAGGCCTACAAAAAAAAAATTGTTTTCTAGTCCAACGATCATTGTTTTCACTTTATCCTCTTCTTCAATGGGGCTACAGACCGAGGTTGGTGATTGGCCTTTCGAAGTTCTTTCATTTATTCTTCTCGCCACGTTTTCCAATTAGTGAAACGGATTGATATCTGACTTGTGTTATCCACTCAGTCCTACCATCTGCAACCGGGTTTCCCAGATGGTAGTGGGCCTTTCGTCTTGGTTGGAGTTGGCGCCTGGAAATACTATTGTTGTTGAAAAATTTCACATGGCTAGCCTATCCCGGCTTCTAAATCCTAATTTGGATAGTGTCTTTCGTTTCGTTGTGTTAAAGTACAACCCTCCTTTTTTCAGACTTTCGTTTCTTTCGTGTTGGTTTAGGGTTAGCAGGAGAATGATACATACAATACTGTATACAATGCAGAAAGTGTCCATTGTATAATATATTATATATTTCCGATATTCTATTTGATAGCTGGGTTTCTTATCATTGTTATTTTTCGGAATCCGGATACTTTTCTGATAAGAAAGTTGCCATCCATGTGGCTGGAAGACGATCCTTCCAGTTGTTGTACATATTGATCAGGATACGTAGTTTCTTCATTTTGGTCATATGGATGGTGAGATTAGCTAGAGAATAAGCCACGCCGTGCCATGCGTCTGATAGTATCTTACGAATGGTTTCCAATTTTGTTAGACCTGTCTTGGATTTGTTCCCAAAATTCAAGATAGGGTAACTGGTTTCAAAATTCATTGCAATATGTGCCACGAGGATGAGAGTAGTGATACGCCCGAGATTAATTGTTTTAAATCTTCCGTAAAACCTTCAGTCAAGGTCTCGATTTTGTATAGAGACTGATCCACATGAAAAAATCACAAAAATCACTATTATGATCCGAGCACAAGAAAACAAATGGCGATAGTAGTAATCTTGGTATAGGTAATCTCCGTTTTAGATAACCTAGCAAATAAGCGTACATACTTATGTAATTAGGTAATTCGTCAATGCTTTAAGGACTTCTCCTAATCCATACTTTTGGATATCGGGTATTTCATCCAGGAGGTGACAGCAAAGGGACCGATACTTGTTCCCAGAGAAAAATACTTAATGATCTAGTAATTAGGCGAGTGTGTACTGCCGAATCATCAGTGAACTTACTCCCGGCGCGAAATATAAGAAAGTTTAAACGGGGTGTAGGGTATGCTTTTGAATTGGTGCAAAATGTTTAGGCATTTAAGGACAAAGACCCATGTTTCTTGAATGTTTTCGGAAAACAATCGCTTGTGAGGCTATAATTCTGAGGATAGCACAAAAAATGAAAAACTTTTGACATATCCAAGCACAGGAAAGGGAAATTAACCTTTACATGCAAAGAAGGGATTAGAATAAAGCAAAGAATTCGTATTTCTGGAGAAAAGGCCTATAGCCATTCAAGTAAGGAAATGAAGAAATATGTACCTAGAGCTTAACCGCAAAAAAAGTTGGGAGGCTGAACGGCACAAAAACCAATTTTAGTTGGACATTCCGTAAGCGGGCTCCATGGTGAACACCAGCTGTTATCAGTGCAAGTAAAGCGAATTGAGGTAATCGAGATGACCATCTTGGCTCACCAAAACTAGCCACGAGGGCAGAAGTATCATCAACTAAGAAGAGAAATGACGAGAAGTGCCCATGCAGATCCGTTTGAAAGAAATGTAGCTCACTCAAGTGTCCCAGTGGGACCTCTATGCCACTCAGGCATAGGACTGTGGGTAAGGAGGTATCTAGGGTATCGTACCAACATGAACTGAAAAAGGGAAAGTTATTTACGGTGGTAGTTAAAATTTGGAGTAAAATTACACAGGCTGCGATTAATTATCACGTGAGAATCTCGAAACATCGAGAGAGGATACGATCCGTGGTGGACCGGCAATGTTGTCCATTACGACAATGAGTTGCGAGATTTTTAAGACATCGATCTTTTCTCCATCAACTCGATTTCAACCATCCCTCTATTCACGATTTTCATATCAGGATGTCAACTCCATTTTAATGTAATTTCAACACAGATCAACCTTAGATATGAGCAATTATTGCTGCTAACGCGGTAGGGACTGAAGTGCCCAAAAAACCCACTCTCTTGAAAATTTTTCAGTAAGGAAAGCATTTCGACGAGGTAACAACATTATATCGTGATAGGTTATGTGTGAGGCTTTATTTTCACTCGTTACTCGATGCACACATATTCTTTCTTCTCTTTTTCTTTCTGTTATCTTAAGCGAAATTTTTGTAGACGACACATTTTTTGGCTTTAAATCTTCTTTGGCTTTAAATCATTATTCGTTCAAGGTTTACATAACTCAAAGCCAAACGATTTTGTTTCCTCGATTCTTACCTTACAAGATATATGTATATATATGTCAATAATTGTCATAGGTCACTAGTTGGAATATAGCATAGTAACAGCACCCAAGCAACTGTCATCGCTCTTAATGTGTTTTATCTCCCCCTAAAATTTTTCCAGAAGCTTGCATTCTTCCACCACTTTTCTGCTCCTCCTACATAGTATGATGAAACAACAAAATGCTCGATTTCCAATCCCGTCCGAAGTGCAATTTCAGGTTTAAGTGAACATAAACTCATACCGAAAGAGTAACACTAGAGAGCAGTGAACCAGCTATCCAAAGCTGTTATAAAAGCAAGATGATATTTTTCGAAACGAGAGCCATTAAGTTAGTTAGTTATTTTAGTTAACTGGGGGGAGCTTTAGCGAATCTTAGAACATTCTCCAGAGGCAGAGAGTGTGCAAATTCTTCATTGAAGAAAACCTTGCCAAGGTGTCTTCGTCTGAGATCTGAGGATGCCGGGCAGCTGTATAAAAAGTGCAGGGCCGTCTCCTCCTCCTCCTCACATTGGCTGCACACAGCCGAAACCACTACCCCAATCTTTTCCATATGGTAGTTTAAGGGGCAGTGTCCCGTCAAAAATCCTACTAGGGTTTTCATGTCCCGCTTCTTAAGGGACAACAAAAATGCCGCTCTAGTTGCCCTGGGCTCCTTTACAAGGATTTTCGCTTGCCGGCAAGAGTCTAAATTTCTCCACTCGGTTGCGTGAATCCTTGCAATTTCACCCTTCAGAGTAGGCTTGACAGTAGATGGTCGGATTCCAAGAGCTGGTTCTGGCCCCACCATTGTGGATCCAGACCCTCGGCGAGCCAGTCTGTCAGCTTCGTCATTACCAACGATGTTAGAGTGCCCCGGCACCCACATCAGAAATGTTTCGTTCAGCCGGCCAAGTTTCAGCAGCACCTGATGGCAACTCCACACCAACTGGAATATGGTCGTCATTTTTCCGAGGGGTGAGGCCAATTCTATAATCGGATTCTCCGAGAACACCCCTGGACCCGATCCATCCTCCATGACTGACCCGTCAGTGAAGATTATTAAGTCTGTAATCTGAAAAGACTCATGGCCACTTGTCGACCATTCTTCTCTTTCGGTGATTACGACATTGTATGTCTTTTCAAAGACAAATCTGGAAACCATATGATCGGTCGGCCATTTAAGTTATATACATCATTTTCTTGCTTGTTTTTCGATCGAAAGAGATCTTTCCATAATTATCACAGAAGAAGCAATATGAAACGCTTTGATGTTGTTTGGTCCAACGTTCCGACTGGATATGGAATCACTTTCTCCAACCCCAAAGGCAACATTCTCCCAACTGGTGGAAAGCACAACTATTTTATTCAATCGATTGGACTTCAATTTTTACACAATATTCAACACATCCGTAATTCTGTCCGAACCAAGATGTATTTTCATTAATAATTTCTGGATTTTCAAAGAAAAATTGATCCGGTTTTTGGAGATTTTACTTTACAGCTCCGCCATTTTCATATTCAGTAAGGTAAAATTATAACCCCAGCTCGGACGATAGAGGAAAGAATGTAGAATGGGAAACCATTTGTATTTTTAGTTTCAGATTACTACAAATGGAAATGTACTTTCCACCAGTAACTCACCTTTTTTGGAGGTGGGGTCCCTTGACAAATACAAAAGATCACCAAATTCGTTAATTGACTCCCCACATATCAAAAGATTGAAAACATTACATTAACTCGAAAAAAAGGTTGAACTATCGAGAGTCACATATTAAAAACTCTTTAAGATATCTGTATTATGGGATTTTCTACTCCTCCCTGCTCTTTGGTGTTCTTTATACGCACTCGAAGGTTCTCTGTTCTCTTCGTATTTAATTAACATGAGAGCCATTGTTGCTACTAATATATAAAAATATAAAAATTAAACCATGCATATACATATATATGGGTTAAACAGGAGGTATTAATAATGGAACAGTGATTTTAAATTTCGAGTTTATTTGTACTCAGTTCTGATTATTTGCTTTCAATTGCAGATAAAAATTTAACGACTCCAGGGAGATATTATTTTCTGATTATTTAATTTGTTTTTCATCTGTTTACTCCCACTACTTTTTACGCTTTATATCCAATTAATTGAATACAAATGATAAATGAAAGCCAATATAATTGACTAATTAGGGGTTTGCGAATATTGCATAAAGCCAATTATTCGATTGCCCACGTTATTATTAAGCACTTCCTTTATAGAAAATATCAACAATTGAATTTGTATTCATTAATAATTCCTGATTTGTGTAATTCAAAATTGGCTCAAATTGATAGACAATTAAAATCAGGAGATTATGCTTGTAGCGCTGGTTTTTATGATATGCTTATATGATATGGTCTCTGTAGGTCTGCGAGTTGCAATAAATGAATCAACTTTTTTAGAATCTTTTATATGGAAAACTAGCGTTTTTCAGATATTCTATATAATAGGAATAATAGGAAAAGTGTGGTGAAAATAATATTTGATCTGGCCGTACTTGACGCAAATCAAATCAAACCACTATCTCTTCAGAAAGATCGTTGAATATCTTCAGTCAAGCAGCAGAAATGCGGATACGAAATACTCCCTCAGAAGGAAAGGACTGACATGACTTCTTGTCTCTTACATAGACAGACATAGACAAAACTTGCTTCATTTCATCGCAACATTAGAATAATTAAAACTTCCAGATAAAAAGACATTGAGCTGAAATTGTATCTTTGAAAGTCACTAAGATTGGTTCCCTTTCACGAAGCCCGTTGCTACAAGGCTAGAATTCGAACAGTTTCCTTTATAACATAATACTTAGTGTGATATCTCCATTTTAGTCAATTCAATTCTAAGGTGGTTTCTTTGAACGTTCACATTGCTTTTATACTAAAGGATGCTGGAAACCGTTCCTAACACCTTTGATTGTATTCAGTGTAGCAGACGTACGTACATAAGTTTCACATCATAAGTGTTCAATTCTACAATTGGGTCCTGTGTTGAAAATTTAGATTACAGTGGCTTTGTAAAGAAAGCATTTGTCCTGAAATTCTAACTTGGGATGTTTGTTCAGAAGTCAATATATGCTTTCCACTTTCAACTTTATTTGAACTCCTGTCTCGATGTACTCCTTCTGCATTTGTCATCTGTGCGAATTAATTAACTGACAGTTTGTCCCACATTCAAGAAGACGCTAAGTAAAATTTCTAGGGTGTGATTTTCGAACCTAGTAACCTTTAAAAATTGATAAGTCTGATAAAAAACAAACTGAACATGTCTTTTGTTTCTAACTCTGTTTGCAACTAGCAATCATGGATACATCTGAAAGAGCTGCAGAATCGTATTGAACATTTGTATCACAAGATCGACTGGAATTTGCGAAAATTAACTTGTGTTGAGGTCACATTCCTGATTTTCCGGGCTAGTAAAACTTTTCAAGGCTCAAGTGACGCTCTTAAGTTTAAATTTCAAATTTATGTTGGTTAATACCTTTTCCGAAAGGACCAGCATATAATACCATCACTCCTGCCTAGGTTCTGTAAAATTTGCTTCTGCTCCATACTAGCTCCACGCGGCTACCATTGTTGCTTCTGCTTCTTTCCGATTTTCTCCTTCTTACACCATTCGGCAGTTCATTCTGTATTTCTACGATTGGGTCCTCCGTCATCATCATCATCATCAACGGCGCAACAACCGGTATCCGGTCTATGCCTGCCTTAATAAGGAACATCCCGGTTTTGCGCCGAGGTCCACCAATTCGATATTCCTAAAAGCTGTCTGACGTCCTGACCTACGCCATCGCTCCATCTTAGGCAGGGTCTTCCTCGTTTTCTTTTTCTACCATAGATATTGCCCTTATAGACTTTCCGGGTGGGATCATCTTCATCCATACGGATTAAGTGACCCGTCCACCGTAACCTATTAAGCCGGATTTTATCCACCACCTGACGGTAATGGTATCACTCATAGATTTCGTCGTTACGTAGACTACGGAATCATCCATCCTCACATAGGAGGCCAAAAATTCTTCGGAGGATTCTTCTGTCGAACGCGGCCAAGAATTTGCAGTTCTTCTTGCTAAGAACTCAAGTCTCTGAGGAATACATGAGGACTGGCAAGATCATTGTCTTGTACAGTAAGAGCTTTGACCCTATGGTGAGACGTTTCGAGCGGAGCAGTTTTGTAAGCTGAAATAGGCTCTGTTGGCTGACAACAACCGTGCGCGGATTTCATCATCGTAGCTGTTATCGGTTGTGATTTTCGACCCTAGATAGGAGAAATTGTCAACGGTCTCAAAATTGCATTCTCCTATCTTTATTCTTCCCGTTTGACCAGTGCAGTTTGATGTTATTGGTTGGTTAGTTTTCGGTGCTGACGTTGCCACCATTATTTTGTCTTGCCTTCATTGATGTGCAGCCCAAGATCTCGCCCCGATTGCCGCCTGCTCGATCTTGATGAAGGTAGTTTGTACGTCTCGGGTCGTTTTCCCCATGATGTCGATATCGTCAGCATAGGCCAGTAGGTGGGTGGATTTGAAGAGGATCGTACCTCTTTCATTTACCTTAGCACCACGGATCAGATTAGAGAGGACGCTTGATAGGGCTTCCCTTGTCGTAGACCGTTGTTAATGTCGAATGGTCTTGAGAGTGATCTTGCTGCTTTTATCTGGCCTCGCACATTGGTCAGGGTCAGCCTAGTCAGTCTTATTAATTTCGTCGGGGTACCGAATTCTCTCATGGCCGTGTACAGTTTTACCCTGGCTGTGCTATCATAGGCGACTTTAAAGTCGATGAATAGATGATGCAACTGTTGTCCATATTCCAACAGTCTTTCCATCGCTTGCCGCATATTCGACAATTCGACGAATAATTCAATCCAAAGTGGTGCATATACTGCACGAAGCAACCACCGTGTTTTCTTAGGAAGTGGGTAATGTGGTAGTTAATCTCTCCCCGCCCCTCAAGCTGTACTCTAATGTTGTAAATGAGCCCCTTGGAGGGCCCGGATCCCCTATAGCAGAATCACACGGCTCTGGCCTTAGCACATTCCTGCTTCCTTAGGGCCCTTCCATACACCTTGTATGGTATAGCACATTCATTTATTTCGCCAGAATATAGATTGGGATCATGCTTCTTCTGATGTGATTCTAAGAGCGCTGCAATCCCTCCCAACCATTATCCGATCGACTGAATTCACTTGCGGCCTCCTCTAAGCGTTTGTCTCCGCCTACATAGGTAATGTATAAAGCTCGATAGAGGTAACCTACGACAGTATTTCGGCAAGCCAACTTTGGCAATGTCAGTATCGGGGTGGCACTGGCTGCATTTTGGCACGCATACTCTAGGTGCATCATCATTACATGACATTCCACAGCAAGGGATCCAACGTCCCGCGTGTGGTACTCGCGTGATGACAATATACTCCTGGAGGTTTTGTCTGGACAAATCCGTACCAGAGAATTCTCTTTGAGAGATACATCATTTTCGACCAGACTCGCCAAATATCTGGGGACACGCATATCAGCCAATGCCTCTTTAACTCGGTTTCAGTTGACAGAGCTGAATGCATTTTTGGCATCCAATGCCAAAACCACGGAGCTGTGGTCATCAGCCCGGGCACTTATCCGGCATTCTGCGAGAGCTCCTTTCCGAGCTGGATTCACCCTTGATTTCTAAGCAGATTGTCTTGTGGGCAGTGTGAATATATTCCCCATTAACCCCCAAGCAGCTCTCCTCACTAAAGTACTACGTATATCCTCTATAGACCCCACGCCCATTGAATGTTTGAAGTCCCGATATTTACAGGTACAACGTCTAGCTGAACGGACGTCAAAACCAACGCGGTGCTCCCATTTCCTTCCAGTGCCGTCTGCTTCCTGGAAGAAAGGCTTGAGCCTGTCTAAGGAGATTGTCTTGGGCCTGCCACCAATATTCAAATTAAACGCGTGCTCCGCACGCTCGTGGACCTTATAGCCGCCCTAGTATGGTGGCTGAGGTGGCTTTAATCTTGGAATGGCCTCTCGTGGTAGACGCAACAATCCGGTCTCTCCAGACCAGGTCGCCGAGGAGTCGAAGATTCTCTCCGTACACCAGCTCAGCTGCTGGAGGTAAACAAAAGCAAGTCCTGCGACCAGAACGGCATGTTGCATAACATAACACTTACCTTCAACTTAAGGAATATGCCTACTTGCTTGCTAGCTTGCCTAGTGACTATACACTTTTGGTCCAAAAATTGATGTCCTTGTTCATGGACGGCCAGAAATATTTACTGGAAACTAGCCGATTTGTTGTTGAATGCCAGGGCGCGCTAGATCGTGCACCGAGCGAAACACTTCCTTACGAAAAGCGGCGGATATATATGGTCTATGCCCCTTTTAGAGATTTCGCAGTAGATAGTGGAAAGTGAGCGTGCTTCGTGAACTTTTATGTGAAGTCCCACTGCATGCACACACGTACATCTCTAAATCAATTTTTTTTCATCAAATATAGTCATGTGGGGCATCAAATTAAAGGTCTTGATTAGTACTTTTCGAAGCCGATCTTAGTTTTGACATTTATTAGAAAAGTGGGGAGTGTGGGGGGGGGGGAGGGTTGAAAGTGATCATTTCTTCAACTGACTCATTCTTATAAACTACCCAGGCGAAAGATCTGAAAAGAATCAAGAGGCTGCCACTATATGGTGCCTAGGCTCCGAAATACCCTCCATACCGATACCTGTGCAAATAAAGTCAATAATAGTACATTACTATAATTTTTAGTAATTGGCAGGAAAACGCCCCTTAAGTTCCTTCTAGAATCACGAAACAATGCAATAATGTAGGCTACATTAAACCAAATTTGGAGAAAATCGCACTATTACTAACAAAATTATAGTAGGCCAAAGCTGTCGCTGTCTTCAAGGCTTTGAATGTCAATATCACTTGAAAGTGGATATTTTCACATAATATATGCATACATTACGTGCTACATACTAATGGGACAAATGCAAACTCAAATCTCTTTATAAAAGAAATACACAAAAACTTTCATACCTGAAACGTCTAGCTTCCGGTTTCCCAATTTGTTTTTTTTTCAAAAACTGTCTTCGAGAGTTTTGTTAGACTGCACCATAGAAGTGATTTCCGCCATTAGTGAAAATAAGGCGGGGAGTCTATTGCAACCGTGATACGTTGTATATTCGTTCTTCCAGTAAACCTCTCCCTGTTTAGTACGTTGCTAGGAAGTATCGGCTAGTCACTGGTAGGTTTTCTTCTGTACAGTAAAAGTAAGTTGTGTTATATTTTCAATTTTCATGGCACGAACCCTACAGAAACCTTTAACTTGGAAGGCCTTCTCTAAATAGTTTTCGATTAAAAGAAAACTTCTAGTGATCGCCACGTGCAATTGGCGATGGGGATTGGAGCACGGTTATTGCTCCTACTTCAGCGGGGACTCCCCAGATTTTGTGCTCCTTCAAGAATTTACTCTTTCTTTCTGGAATTTCATAACAAATGAAAATCGTTCCGGTGTGCATTCAAGGGATATAATTCTCAACACAATCCTATTGAAAAGCAGGTTCTTGTGACGTATTGAACTACAGACGAGTATGCATATGTTATGTAAATATGTTCAATCAGTTTGTATCTTTCTATACTGAAAAGCCATATTTATTCAACTATAAAACCATCAGGAGTTATTGTAAGGCAAAATTTCGATTAATTGACGATATTAAAGCTGATGAGTGTAATTTGCAATTAAAATTTTTGACATTTAGCATATGACGAAATCCGAAAATAATTGGAAATGACCAACCGAAAATTTGAACAATCTGATATATCCACTTCAACTTTCATTGAATGATGCATTCAAAAATTACCAATATCACTATCATCCAGATAAATACACTTGCCAGGGTAATTATTCGTACAATTTATACCTAAAATTTCAATTTCAATGTCTTGGTTTGTTAAAGTTGTCTTTTTATTATAGATTAAAAATTTCCTTGTGTTTTAATTTCTTTCCAAATCAAAAATAAACCAAATTATAGAAATGATTCACCAGTTGAACCCTTTGAAATAGAATGGAAAAAAGTACTTTTATGATATTTTATAACTATTATTGTTAACTGATGGGGTATCGTTTGCGTTGAAGAAACGAACTTCTTTCCTTTTATTCCAAAGACGCAGAACTTGCTTTCGTTGGAAACTAGGACCCGTTCCCAGAATTCTGGACCCATTTTTATATAATCATTAGCGGTTATGGCTTTCTACGCCCTACACGGCAATGATAAATGGCTTTTCTCAATATTTTTCTTAAGGTATATTCATGAATGTCTTTGTTAAAGGATTCCCTTACATCTTCGCTAATTTTGGAAGCCGTAATTTCTTGATTTTCTTTCACTGATGACAAAATTCGATTCTCCCGTTCGGTCAACTTTGATCGACGACCTATTGGTGGCTTGGAAAAAATAAAACCGTTGGATTAAACATTTTTTTTAGGATCAATCCTCATCAGCACTAATTTCTTTTGTCTCATCACGATTTTCATTTCGGAACAAACTATCACCGAGTCAAATCAATTCAATTCAAACCAATTTTGCACTGTTTTGTTATTCTATGCAACTTTAACACATTTTTGTAAAATGCTTGCAAAACAAGACCTTATTAAAAACGGTTCAATGTCTGTCTGTCTGTCACATGCACTTTTCTCAGAAATGGCTGTACCGATTGACACGAAATTTGGTGAGAAGGTGGGAACTGTGCACCCCCAGACATGCAGTGAGCTATATCCTTCTACGTTGACATTTAGGGGGGTCCCCATACATGTAAAAGGGGGGTGTAAAATTGTTTTCACCGAATATAGTCATGTGGGGTATAAATGAAAGGTCTCTATCCAATCTTTTCGAGCCGGTCTTAGTTTTGAGATTTCTTAGAAAGGCGGGGAGTGGGAGGGGTGGAAAGTGGCGATTTTTTTAACGGACCCATTCTCAGAAACTACCCAACCGAAAAATTTAAAAAAATTCATGAAGCTGCCTCTATATGGACCCATTCTCAGAAACTACCCAACCGAAAAATTTGAAAAAAATTCATGAAGGTGCCTCTATATGGTGCCCAGGCCTCGAAGTACTCTCCATATCGATAACTGTTCAAATTAAGTTAATAATAGTATATTACCATATTTTTGGGGAAATTGAGTAAAACCCTCCTCAAATTTATCTCAGAGTTATAAAAGTTGGTAGTAGTATAAAATATAATATGAAGCATATTATCCCCAAGTTTGATCAAAATCATACTATTTAACAAAATTACAGCGGCTCAAATTTAACTTTACCCTGTAAATTTACTGCAATTAAATTTCAATATCATACTAAAGTGGGTCAGACATGCTAAATGTATATGCATAACTGGCTACGTACAAATGGGATAGTTATACACTCAAATGTAGTCATAGAAGAAGCAAACAAAACCTTTCATACCTGGAGCGCCCAGCTTCCGGTTTCCCGACTTGTTACGTTGTAAAATAAGCATGGGGTGTATATGTACAAATACTCTTGCTGGTAACAAAGCGTTGCCAGACTGCGTTTTTCCACTGAAAAAAAAAAATATTACGAAAGTACGGGGCCTGGAAAATATACCAAAAATAAGTATTTATTTTTCAAAATTAACTTTAAAATTGAACGTTGAATTGTACGAATAGTTATTCTGGCAAGTGTACATATTCAGCAAATTGCACGATTCTTTCATTTTTAGCCTTGCAGACGGGATTTCATGCGAAAACAATACAACCCGTGTCGTTTCCGAGTACTCACCAATTTGATTAATTACTTTTTCAACTTGAAATTATCGATTTTCAACTGAATGTTCAGAGTTAAACATATTAATAAAGGGTCAAATAATTAATGAACGCAATTTGGTTTTAAATTAATGAACTTTATAAAACGTTTCGCACACGTCTAATCTGAAGCAAACATTTGACTGCTGAATTGCTGAAGTGATCACCCAGATGCAGACTTTTCCCACAAGTTCCACAGACGATAATTAACGATAACAATAATACTTTTCAGCTGTTATACTCAGAGTAATTAATTCCTTCGTCTATAGAATTTTCCCAATTAGGTAATTACTTTTCCGTCTCTAAAAACAAGTCTCATTTCTCTCTCTTGAGTAAACCTATCGAATGACTATTTTCCGGCCCATAGCCTCCCCCTTTTGTATTAAATCTCAGAGGTGAGGCCGGTACTAATCGACGCCTTTCGTTTGATACCCCATATGACTATATTTTATGAAAAAAAATTTACACCACCCTTTGTATGTATGAAGACCCAAGTGGAACGATATAACTAACTAAATGCTTGGGCATTCACAATTCAAATCTTCCCACTAAAGTTGGTGTCAATCGATATTTCTGTTTTACACAAAATCTTAAAAAGTTGCCACTTATGTGGATTTTCTTCCTTCTTTTCTGGAAGACATTTCGGTATATGAGAACTCGAAAATTGGTGCAGCTTCTTCACGTTCAGCATTATTCCATATTAGATAATAATTTTTTTCCACTATGCGTTTGGCTACTACAGACCCTGCTGTTGCTTCTTTTAGCTGATTCGGCCTCTTTGATATGTACCATTACCTTTCTGTGGACCAAACGTTCGACTAATTCTACGCAAACCATTCCACAGTCTGGGGAGAAGACCGTGTACACATTGCTCCTTTCAGTATTTTCTTTTTGCGTCCTTGATGGACTATACCCGTGTCCTTATTAAATAGCGTCTGCGGTTCTCCCGGTTCTGTGTTCTATTCTTTTTGAGGAATGAAGAAATTCTGAGGCATCTTCTTTTGAATCCGATTCAGGATTAAGATTTGATAACAAAGTGGCAGCATGCAATTTCATAATTCATAGGCTGGTGTATTGCTCACAATAGGGACGCGATAAAGGAGGCTACCTCTATCGTTGACACAGCAAAGAAAAAGAAAAATGGATGCAGTAGTGTCGCTATCATTCAGAAATAAATCGTCGGAAGTAAAGAAATTCATGTACAAATAATTGGGTATACAATAAACGCTTTTGATAATTAAATTTAGTAAAATATTTGCTAAAGCATGATTTGCCACTTTAATTGTAGCCATTGACGATTCCAGGTCAAACACCTGAAGGCAACTAGCTGATAAGGAGCCTTGTGTAATTGTTTCCCCCGTGCCCTTTTATCAGGTGCTACTCAGGTCGTCGGCCGCGTCCCGAAAGGCGTCACAACACGTAGCTGAAGCTGAGTTGAATATAGTGTACACCTTCACAAAAAAAGGATTTTCCAATTGTTTTTTGAGGAATTTTAACGGTTGACTCCTCATTCACGATAGCGACCAGCTGAGGTGGTGCAAGGAACACTTCATCATGGTTCTTAATCGTATGATATCCGGTGAAACTCCACCTCTGGTGGATGAAATGGCTAGTCACTCAAACATGCAGATAGAAACTGTTGTTCCAAATGGAAGAAAAATCATCTCGCCCATCAACGCTCTGAAACGCATTAAAACCGCTGGTAGTGATGGTCTTTCCGCAGAGTTATTCATCGCTGCTCTTGCAGTTTGTGTAGATCGGCCATTTGCACTAATACGGAATACTGGGAAACCGAAACCTTTCATAGGAATTGTAAGAAGGGGATGATCGTTAACATTTCGAAGACGCTCACCCGTCTTGAGTGCGTGTTCTGCGCCGTCCTAATTACCTCATGAAACTAATCACTACCTAAACTAATCCTGCAACGCATCAAAGAACATCTCGAAAGCATGCTCGGCAGGGAGTAAGCTGGTTTCCGTTCTGAATCCCCCTGCACTCTGAATCTTTTTGGAGCGGTGCACGGAGTTCAGGTATTTCACCTGTTTTCCGTCGATTTCAAGAAGGCTTCTGACAGCATGAACAAGGAGGAAGGGTATTCCGAAGAAACTAATAGCTGTTATCAAAGTTACATACATATGATTGAGATAAAAGCTCAGAGGAATTTGAAGTCTAAAGCGGAGTCCGCTGAGAGTGGACCTTGACACCAATATTATTCCTTCTTGTTATCGCTGACGTCCTTCCACAACTTCAGGACAAGCCTGTATGAACAACGTCAATTCAATGGACCATGACATCCTCCTCAAACACCTCAACTACACTGATAACATCTGTTTGCGTTATTTTTGAGTCCAAATTAAATCCAAAATTCTCAGTCTAACTGGTCACTGCACTCTTCCTCTTTGCGTAAACGGGCAACATCGAGCATGCGATCAATTTATCTAGCGTGGTAGCGTTGTTTCTGCCAACAGGGCCACTGAGCTTCAAATAACAAGACTTTGAGCAAAAGGAAACATGTCAAGATATATTGGGGACAGTGTTGTCGGTAGCTGTGAAAATATGGTACTAAAAAATATGATAGAAGGGAACTAAGTGGTACTTTTATATGATGGTACTTCGGTTCAAGCAAAAAAAAGATGTCCACCTTTCCCTTTGTTGTACTTTGTGCCATACTCATGTATATCGTGTAATGTGACTACCAATATTGTTGGTACATTGTTTTAGGAGAAATACGGTTGAAGATTCCATACATAAACATGTCTGACAAGTTACAATGAAAAGAACAAGATTTATTCCCACGTAATACAGATAAAGTAAGGAAGACAAAGAAAAAAAACACAACTAAGTGTAAGAAAAATATTAGAAATGTAATATATTAATATTAAATTAAAATGAGCATACTAATTAGAAACCAATGAAATATGAATTTCAATTTTAATGTTATTAGGCAATTAGAACTATAAGACAACAATGCATCGAATTGGGAAGGTATTGAATCATATCGGGAAATTTCGTTTGTAGCTTCCGGAAAAACCTTCCCGAAATCATATTTGGAAGACATATGTCATGTATTGACCAGCAGTTATATAATGCTACATATAGGGTTAAGATTTACCAATTTGGGAGATATATGGAGAGAGTATTAGCGTATTTTCATGTTCTAGTTAATAAATACCAATCTATTCACTTTGGTCGCTATGAAACCCCAACTAATTCTCCTCTCCGTGCTTGAGGGTTCATGTATGTCGTAAGTATAAGTATTGGCTTACCTAAAAACGCTGATTTTACTTTTGGCATATGGCAGAACTGAATATCAAACTCAAAGATTTTAATAGCATGTTCACAAAACAGATTATTTTCTCTATCATTTTCTGAAATTAACGGTTTCTCCTGAAACTTCACTACCCACAATAACATGCTTGGCGTAGCATGCTAAAAGCTATCCTGTCCGCCTGTGCATATGGTGAGATCTTCCAATGTCAGCTCATTTTTAAGTGAATTAATTACGTATCTGTTTTTGCGACGAATATTTGGACCTATTTCACGAATTGTCCACAGGCTTTGAAACGTTACCAATTCAATTTTTGGGTCATTTGTCATTTTACAGAATGTAATATTGCCAAATATTAAGGTCATTTTGGTGTCTGAGTAAAAGTACTCAACAAGTCGGGAAACCGGAAACTTGACGCTTCAGGTATAAAAGGTTTTATGTTTCCCTATGTGATATTGGCTTATAGCATTGACTCGAGATATTTAAATCGCTCAGTCCTGGGCAGGTTACTGCCATTGCCAGAACTGAGCGATTTAAATATCTCGAGTCAATGCTATCAGCCAATGGAAAACTAAAATTTACTGCAATGTCGTCCGTCTGCCGCTCTCTATAGTGTTGGCCGACTATAAAAGACAATGAATGGCATCTTGCGGTAATGGGGACGAAGATGTTTTGATCACGTCTGAAATGAGAATATCCGCGATCGATATGGGTTTGCACCGATCGTGGAAAACTGCGAGAGAGGCGTTTACGACGGTGTGGTCACGTAATTCACACTAAAGAGAATTCACTTACCAATATTGGTCTGAACATCGCAGTCAATGGTAAGCAACCAAAAAGCCGGCCAAAACAATGGTCGCTTGATACACTGGATGAGGATTCTAAGGCCTCGCCATTACATCCTGATCACGCATTTGATAAGATAAAATGACGAAACCGATCACGACGAGCCGCCCCGCTTGTGAACGGGACAAAAGCTGAAGAAAAAGATCTGAAATAAAAAACTTGTTGTTTCTTTTTCGTTGATGTAGATATTTATTTTTACAAATACCGATATAGACTAGACTAATAAGCCTACTGATGAGCAGACTTGTTAGCACTGATGAAGGGAACAAGTGGTTCCCGAAATATCGGTATTTGCAAAAATAAATATCTACACCAACGAAAAAGAAACAACAAGTTTTTTATTATTTCAGATAATTAATCGTTGAAAACACCGCATAATTAGAAAAAAATGTGAGGAGCGACAGCTCCGTCTCACATAGCTAAAAATTCCATTGCCCTCTATTTTCTAGAAAGCGATTTAAATAAATCATTTGATGGAAAGCCCTGTATTGATAATAGTTAATCTCATACGCTTCACACTCTGAGTTTAATATTATTAGCAAATGCCAAGGATTTAACCAACATCAAATATAAATAAAGTTTTCTTTTACACAAAAGCTTAAAAAGGGCTAGGAAGAACTAAATTCTTCTTGAATGGAATTTTAATATTTCACTCGAATGTCAATTATTCTCGTTAATTATGGCGTCAGCATCTCATTGGTATAGCTTAGGATGTTGTTAATTAGCACGAAATTGATAAGTTTGAACTTCTATAACTGTGATACTAATGGTTGGATTTTCGAGGAAACTTGGCATGTGTATACACGAAACTGTCCTCTATGACGGTGCAAAATTTAGTACAACTTCTAATAGTCGATAATATACTATTAGTAAATTTATTCGAACAGATACCGGAATGGGACATATTTTGTGGCCTAGATTTCATCTAAGCGCACTATCCTGTTTTTTTTTCGGGCTTTTAGTATGGGTAGTTTCCGAAAATGAGTCCTGTCTCACTTTAAGTGCACTTTGCAATTACGCCGAAACTAATGTCAGTTTCGGAAAGTGCAAATCGAGACCTTTGATTTGATACCCTAGACGACTATATCCCGTGAAAAAAAATTTTGAATCCCCCCTTTGCATGTATGGGGTGCCCCCCTTTAAACTCCACATATATTTATGCCACTCGCTGTATGCGTGGGATTTCATAGATCCCATCTGTCCACCAAATTTCGTTCCGATCGTTTTGGAGAAAAATGCGTGTAACAGACAGACAGACAGACATTGAATCGATTTTAATAAGGTTTCGTTTTACACAAAACCTTAAAAATGAGAAGAAATCTAAGATACTGATGAAAAGGTATTAAATTTAATACTTTTACTACTAAAAATTCTACAATGACTGTGAGTTACTTCGTCATTAATTTTACTAATACAGTTTATATATCATAACTAACGCCTTTAGAATTGGCTATTTTAGCACACACCTAGGTCTTTGAACACATTGGGACATTGAAATCTGCAAATCGCTCAGGATTACTCAAATGGGCGGAATCGTCTCTATCTTGTCGTCATTTCCAATCATAGATCTAGATTTCTCTCCCCTTTTTTCATAGAAGCCGCTGACCTTCAGCCACTTAGTGGACATACTTTTTCACAAATCCGTCTTTAGCTTGATCAATAAAAAAATATTTTAAGAAATTACCATCTTGGTTAGACCCATCCAGTTTCAACAACTATAGCGCGCGAAAAAGGATATGAAGGAGTCTATAGTGGCCCGGTTCCACTTGCATATTTTTACACTTTGATAGAAACTTTCATATAGAGAAGGATGTATGCTGGCTGTTGATCCATTTTTGAAAAACATAAAAGTATTTGCTCCATTAAGAGAATGTTGCAAACAAATTATAGAAAGTCCTAAACTATTTCACTATTCGATTCGTCGTCGGAGGTCTGCTCAAGATAACGAGAAGTTTTTATAGATTATGATTTAATTTCTTATCTCAGTAGAATTACATTAACAATTAAACAAATAATGCACTCAGGATCACAAGTGCGGTGAACCACTTGAAATATTACAAGAACGAGAAGAAGCTGATCCTAACGATCTTGAGTTTGTCTTTAGAAGTAATAAGGAAAATATTTGCCGGTTCCAATGTTACCTTTCTCTACCAGTCAGCCTAACATGATATCGCGCACGGTATAGTAAAAGTGAATGAAAAACTGTAATAAAGCTCAACGTCTTATTCCGGCGGTTTACACTGCATTTCGTTATATGTACGGTTGTGAAACTTGAACCTTAGTCCTGAATACCAGGTGAATGTACTTTAATTAAAAAATTGTGATTATGAAGCCTAACTGTCACCAAAAGCCTACCGTTGGTTGACTTCTGCCCGCCAAGAAGGCACTGTGAAATTTGACGAACAATGACCGTAGTCATCGGCCTGTACAGCTTTTCACCCTCAACACCTGCTGGCTTTTACGCGGTTATACTGCCTAAATGATGTAAACGGGTTTTTTTAACGTGCCTACCTGGTGTCGAAGGTCATCGGGCGAGTGCTGAAAGTGTATCAAAATGGTGGATGACAAGATAAAATAGATCGAGGTATTAAGAAAGGAAAAGAAGGATGATAGGGGAAAAGAATAATGCAAGGTCTTCAAAATTTGATCGTTTATCAATTGTATAAAATATTACCTATTTTTGGAGATTAAAATTTTTGAAATCAAAAACGCACCAAATAAGGCCAGACCTATCACGAATTATATGTGAAACTTTAAAATAGTGAAAGTGCAACACAATAGACGATCAGTTAAAGAAACTTCGACCAGAAATATATACTTAGATAGTAATCCTAATTAGCATGTGTTCCAGATTACAACAAAAGTGAATTTGAATGGTGTGAAATTTTAGTTTTCAGATGGAATAACTTTGAAAATGCGAAAAAGCTTTGTGGGTTTCTGGTGAACGGAGGTAAACTTAACTTAATGAGTTGGTTATCGCATTAATTTGCATTAACTTCATACGTGGAAGATACTTTAAATGTATCTTTGTGTATAAGATGCTATCTATGACTTGGGAGTTTACTTGCAGCTTGTTTTGTATTTCTCTGTGAAATAATTACGATTGTGGAATTTAATTGCGACATTACTGCGAGTAATGTTCGTTTTAGTTGATTTGAATGTAGAGTGGCAATGTTGATTTTATGGGCTGTTTTCGCAAATTAAACCAGCAAATGCGGTCGTCTTGGTACTGAAGTAATACAGAAGAGTTACTGCCAGGCTCTTAGAAGATTTAGAAATGGCATAAAAGTCATCTAACATGGACCTACAACATAAGTTTACTGAACTCTAAACACTGCTTTTAATCATGTTTATTAAAGACCCTGTACATCATACATATGTATATTAAAAAATGCAATCTGTGCTTGAGGCCAGATCCAGACTTCCACGAGAAGATATATATATATATATATCGAAACAAGCATGCCACGGGCGAAGTCTTTAGGTTTGGAGGCAGACAAATTATTTCCTTATTCAAGGGTCTGATAATGGAATTATTTGACTTGGGGCTTCTGATTTATAGCATTTCTCTCTCAAAATCATACGCAAGTTGTGCAGACATTTTACTTCTATCTAATAAGGCCGTTTGAGCAATATATTTCATCATATCCTTAACGGGGAAAACCATATAAAGAGGTTTTCAGAATCGACTCTTTTTATTGCATACATAGTTAACTTACCTATTCCAGAATATCCTGCAAAAATTTCGCAGCGAAATTCGTGTTTCCTTAGATCTTATGAGTGTCGAACCGAGTGCCTACAGGCCTAGACTAGCGCCTAGGATGTAGTCGCTTTATGCTTTTACGTAATCTTGTAGCGCAATGTAAATAGCGTATTTATTGGAATGAACCAAACATTTTTCATCAACTGATACTCAAGATGTGGCACAGCGAATCAATGCCTGACGACTGGCAACGAGGCATTATCTGTCTCATACATAAAAACCTGCTGTTATCGGCTTTGAAAACATAAGCGAACGGCTATGCATTCTGCGCTTGCGAGGCAAGTTTAGAAATATAAGCTTCATTAACGTTCACGCCCCTACAGAGGAGTCTGCAGAGTTGGAGAAGGATACCTTCTACGAGGCAGTAGAACAAACCCTCCAAACCTGTCCCAGATATGATATCAAAATCATTCTTGGGGATTTTAACAGCCAAGTAGGGAAGGAGTCCGTATTACAATACAAACGGACTGCGGATTATTCAACTAGTAGAGTCACACGAAATGGTTGTTGGAAGTACCTGGTTTGCGCGGAAAGCGGTCCACAAACATACGTGGGCCTCTCCAAACGGGACCACTTTCAACCAAATTGACCACGTGTTGATTAAACGCCGCCACCTCTCAGCCTTGATGAATGTCAGAACATATAGGGGGGCCAATATAGACTCGGATTACTATCTCGTTGGCATGGTGCTCCGAGCTCGAATAACAACACCACCTACAATTCCCTCTGACAATCAGGTGAGAGTTAACACTGAAGCCATCCATAACACAACCCTCCGCGACACCTATAAGAGAGAAATGGATGCCGCAATAACCGCAGTCAACAGAGGACCTGGAGATGAAGCATCAACAAATGATCTTCACAAACACCTGAAGAACGTTATCATGGATACGACCACAAACATACTTGGCCCCAGTTGCACAAATAGTCGGAACGGCTGGTTTGACGATGAATGTAAGCTAACAACGGAACGGAAGAATGCCGCATTCCGAGTAATGTTGCATTCTCAAAGAACACGTGCACGCACAGAGACTTATCAGGAACTCCGTCGAGCGGAGAAGCGACTTCACAGACGGAAAAAGGAAGCCTGGGGGAATCAGCAAGTCTGTGAACTAGAAAAGTGCAGGGAGCAACTGCACCAGGCACGGAAGTTTTACCAACAAGTCAGCAGAATGAAGCCATATACACCTCGATGCTCATCCTGCCGAGACAAAGAGGGAAATCAGATTTCCGACAGAATGGGCATATTGGAGCGATGGGTTGAGTTCTTTGACGAACTACTGAGCAACCAGAACATCGGCGAGTTGGAGGTACCGTCAACTGAAGACGATGGACAAATACTGCCACCACCAAGTTTAGGAGAAACAGTCCGTGCAAATTCATCGGCTTAAAAATCATAAGGCGCCAGGAGCCGATGGAATTACAGCCGAATTGGTTAAATATGGAGGCGACCAGTTACACCAAGTGGTTCATCAACTTGTGCTCAAGGTATGGGACAGCGAATCAATGCCTGACGATTGGCAACGAGGCATTATCTGTCTCATACATAAAAAGGGAGATATCACACAGTGCAGCAATTATAGAGGTATCACGTTGCTGAGTACCATCTATAAGATATTTTCCACTATCTTGCTAGGCCGGATAGCCCCATACGCCCAGAACATCATTGGCTCCTACCAAAGAGGCTTCACTCCAGGCAAATCAGCAACAGATCAGATTTTCTCTTTGCGGCATGCGATGGAAAAACTGTTGGAATATGGACAACAGTTGCACCATCTATTCATCGACTTTAAAGCCGCCTATGATAGCATAGCCAGGGTAAGACTGTACACGGCCATGAGAGAATTCGGTATCCCGACGAAATTAATAAGACTGACTAGGCTGACCCTGACCAATGTGCGAGGCCAGATAAAAGCAACAGGATCACTCTCAAGACCATTCGACATCAACAACGGTCTACGACAAGGGGATGCCCTATCATGCGTCCTCTTTAACCTGGCCCTCGAGAAAGTGATCCATGATGCTGAAGTAAATGCAAAGAGGTACGATCCTCTTTAAATCCACCCAACTACTGGCCTCTGCTGACGATATCGACATCATGGGAAGAACCACCCGAGACGTGCAAACTGCCTTCTTCCAGATCGAGCAGGCGGCACGAGATCTTGGATTGCACATCAATGAAGGCAAGACAAAATATATGGTGGCAACGTCAGCACCGAAAACCAACCAATCAATAACATCAAACGAGAAGAATAAAAATAGGAGACTACAACTTTGAGACTGTTAATAGTTTCTCCTATCTAGGGTCGAAAATCACAACCGCTAACAGGTACGATGATGAAATCCGCTCACGGTTGTTGTCAGCCAACAGTGCCTATTTCAGCTTACAAAGACTGTTCCGCTCGAAACGTCTCACCATAGGGTCAAAGCTCTTACTGTACAAGACAATGATCTTGCCATTCCTTGTGTATTCCTCGGAGACGTTGGTTCTTAGCAGAAACAAATTTCCAGCTCTTGGCCGCGTTCGAAAGAAAAATTCTCCAAAGAATTTTTGGCTCCCTAAGTGACGATGGACGATGAGCGATACTACGACGTCTGATTGGTTGTGTAAAATTCGGCTCAACAGGCTGCGGTGGACGGATCACCTATTCAAATGGATGAGAATGATCCAGCCCGGAAAGTCGATAAGGGCAATATCTATGGTAGAAAAAGAAGACGATTCAGACCCTGCCTAAGATGGAGCGATGGCGTAGGTCAGGACACCAGGCTGCTTTTAAGGATATCGAATTGGTGGACCTCGGCGCAAAACCGGGATGTCTGGAGTTCCTTCTTAAGGCAGGCCTGTTGCGCCGTTCATGATGATGAATATTCGTGTGCCCTATTAAAAAATTGTCATTAAATACAAATTAGAATTGTGCAAATGGAAATGGACTTTTGAAGTTAAGGGGAAAGCTACCAGTTGATAGTTTTGTAAGTTGGTTTTTAAATAAATATAATTAATCATTTTAAATGTTGAATGTTGGATATAAACAAATGTCGGGATGGGAATTCGGAAATTGGAAGGAGTATATTGGGAAAGCTAAGGGCTGTCAAAACGGGAGAAAAAGGGGAAATGTTACAGATTATTAAATGTGCTCTCTGGTTAGATTGACTGACATTACACAAGTTTGGTAATAATCATATTATTACTAATAAAGTCGTAATAGTTTAAAATTGTCACCTTATGTAAATGTATGCAATGTAAAGCTTTGAATGGAGTACCACACTAAAGTGAATAGTCTGACATAATATGTACATGTATCCATATACATTGCAAATGGGAGAAACTTTCACTTAAATATTCTTATATACGTATAAGAAACAGAAACTGGTTTCCGACTTGATTAATATTTGCATTAAAGTCCGAATGGTCTCTTCTAATTTGTGAGGAGAAATGTGGAAATTGTTTTGCTATATTTTTTTTTAAATTCATAATTGCACCATAATGTTCATCCACTCGTAGTCACTAAAAATTTCAATAATTCATGAACAACTCCTTAAATTCCTCATGAATTTTCTAACAACTGAAATTTTCCCCCGCATTATAGAACACTAAACTTACCTATTCTGCATCTACGCTCCCAAATTGACTCTCAAGGGCGGAAGCGCGTACTACATGGAAAAGTATAGATTCTGTTTGACCTCTAAAATGTTCTCCATTTTCAAAATTGTCACATTCGGTATTTTCGGTATCGGCATTTCTTTTAATTCTCGTCCACACATTTCCTGTAATTCCGACTCAAGGAAGTTCCTATTCCACTGTAACCATCGTAAAAAGATGCATTATAAATTCATGTCGCATACATAAAAATTCACATCGGTTGATAATGGAATATTTATGCGTTGATTGATGGATTTTATGCTAAATCTGAGTAAGCCATGCTGAGGACCTACGTCGCCTGCTTTATAGTCTGCATACCTAATCTCTCGGTGAGTTTTATGCCATCATAAGCGTTCAGCATGACCCACAATCGACCGAGAAGTTCTCAGAAGGTAAGATATGAGTCTAATATCACTGAGTGCATATGATAACGGGATAATAAAACAGTGAAGATACTGATATGGCACGAGGAAGAATGCTGGTTGGGTCTTCATTCATCTACAACCACTTAGCAAGGTATCGCATGTAGCATGAAAGGAGACAGTACACGAGACATACCTTCGCTACGTATACGCTCCTACTTGACGCTTTTCAACTCCATGTAAGTTCGCTTCAAAAGATGAAGTTTAAGAACGTGACTGCGGAGGCCTTAAACGTGATTGAAATATTATTTTATAAATGCATGTGAAATTTTGACGATGTCAATTCGTCCGTTGCTTGATTATAAGGAATTGTTGTAGGCTCATCCGCGGAAATAGCTCTGTCATTTGAGCTGTATTATCCTGTGCTGACGATTTGAATAGTAATTTGATTTGCTCCCCATAAAAGCCAAACCCACAAATAAGGATTATTACGTATCACTGGATAAAGTCTGAATTAATATACGAGGAAGTGAGCGATATAAACATGTCTTTTTGGATTGGGGTCAGGTTGTCTGAATTACATTACGTGTTTGTCTAGTTCAAGGGTTTACAATTCTCATTCGCTAATACCCAACTTAATTACAACTAATGAAGATATTTGTAAGAACGACAATCTTTTCATTTCACATCCTGTTAGTACTAAAGTGAATTGGACTTTTATGAAAATCAAAAATTAATAATGTTTCTTACTTTGCAGGTGTCGTACAAAGGGATATAGCGAGGATTTACCGGAAACTAGTGTCATCATTACATTCCACAACGAAGCCAGATCTACCCTGCTCCGAACAATAGTGAGGTGAGAATAGGAAATACTATATTTGCAGGCGATCTGTGTTCTAATGTGAACATATGTACTTTCAGCGTCCTAAACCGAAGCCCCGAACATTTAATCAAGGAAATTGTGTTGGTGGACGATTTTAGTGACAATCGTAAGGATTTTCAAAATTTTGTTTCATGTTCTCTAACACTAATTGGCTTTTTATTCACTTCCACCATCTACAGCTGAAGACGGCTTGGAATTAGCTAAAATCAACAAAGTCCGCGTCATTCGAAATGACAAACGGGAAGGGCTGGTCCGTTCTCGTGTTCGTGGTGCCGAAGCTGCAAAAGCTGAAGTTCTTACATTCCTGGACAGTCACGTTGAATGCAACGAAAGATGGTTAGAACCACTCTTGGATCGCGTAGCCGAAGACCCAACTCGTGTAGTATGTCCTGTAATAGATGTAATCAGCATGGATACATTCCAATATATCGGAGCATCATCCGACTTGCGTGGAGGATTCGATTGGAATTTGGTGTTCAAATGGGAATATTTGAACCCACAGGAACGGCAAGAACGCGCAAAAGACCCAACCAGAGCTATTCGTACGCCAATGATCGCTGGCGGCTTGTTCGTTATAAATAAGAAATATTTCGAGAAATTAGGAAAATACGACATGAAAATGGATGTTTGGGGCGGGGAAAATCTGGAAATATCATTCCGTGTATGGCAATGCGGTGGCAGTTTGGAAATCATTCCATGCAGTAGAGTCGGACATGTGTTCAGAAAAAGACATCCTTATACATTCCCTGGAGGAAGTGGAAATGTTTTCGCTCGAAATACTCGGCGAGCAGCGGAAGTTTGGATGGATGAATATAAACAGTATTATTATGCTGCTGTGCCGTTAGCGAAAAATGTGCCGTTTGGAAAGTAAGTAAACAAATATAGTATATACGTATTTGAAGTGAATTTATTGCCGGAATAAAACGTTGCAGCGCTACTGCTTCATGGGTTAGTCTTTTTGGTACCAAACTTTTTATTGTAACTCTAACGAACTTCATAAAAAGTGAGAAAAGCCGAATGATTGACATATAGTCATTTGTACTTTCTTAGTTTTTGTGTTGCATATTTAAGGTTTTATGTAAAAGAAAACCTTATTAAAACCGGTCCGAAATTTGGAAAGGTTCAAAACCTACCGCTGACTACTACCATATGGTCATGTGGGATTTGTACTCACTAATGCCACCTCCTTCTCCTTCGCTTAACCCGCAGGACTGCCATTTCGGTATTATGCTTCAGCAGGTTGTGGATTACGTTCATTAATTTTACCAAAACCCTCAAAGCTGTTTCAGAAGCTAATATGTGAACCACAATATTCTCGGGTGACAACCATGCCCCGGGACCAATTTACCCCTCAGTTCTGTGTGCAGCGGACCTCGGGCAATTAAAAATAACACTCCGGAATCATGGCACATGTCGGGCAACATGGGGACGCGTCATGTCCGAAGCGATAAAGGTGTGCACGGTACCCTCCGTGTCCACTTCATGCTAATTACCGACGATATGTACAGAACTCGTCGATTGCATATGATGGATCATAGAGTCGTCGACCCTTTTTCACTAAGATGTCGAAGCAAACGCGCAATTGGGATGGCACTGCGAGTTTTCGTCTATTTGCTTCTAGCTTCAATGACGACGCTCAGACTGGAACTGCCTAAAGCATGATAGAACTGACAACTCTGGAAATAAGGAGCATTTGCTCCTGGAGCATGAGCTTTTGCTGCTATATTCTCGAGCTGCAACTTGAATTTCAGCCTTTGGTCAATCGTGACTCCAAGCTATTTAAGCGTTCATTGCGAACGCCAATTCTGACCTTTATTGACTTATGCTTCCTTCACTTGGTGATCAAAACTACCTCGATTTTAGGTTCTGCACTTCTGAGCATCAAGACCAATGTCTTCTAGCTAACATCTAATTTCAAAAATTGCCTCGTTTGTGAGGACCTGGATCTCTTCAATATCTTGTGGATCTGCGAAGTTAATGATTGTCACCCCTTTGGGCAGTTGCTACTTCAAAATTCCGTCATACATTATTATCCACAGAAGAGAACCAATGACCGACCCTTATGAAACCCTGCAGATTGTTCTATACGTCCTAAGTTCACCGTCCAAATGGTAGCACAATACCCTCCTCCTTCTCAGGGTATTGGAAGCGCTTAATTTGACTAAAGCCACAATTATTCTGCTCCATTTTGTAGTATTTAAGGCAGTCCTCACATCGAAGGTGACTACCGCGCCGTTATTGGTCACATTAAAAACTTGGCTGACTGCAAAAACGCGGAAGCAGATTGATTAACGCAAAGGGGTGCAATCTCTGCTGAAAGATAGGAGAAAGGGTGCGCAAAAGAAATTCCACCTTTGCTTTGGTGTGCCGAAAAGAGCTATGCCGTATAGTGTCCGATCTAGGCTTGTTTAGTAAGAAATTTCAGACATCCCAGTTTTCCATCGAGGTCCACCAATTTAATATCTTTAAAAGCTATCTGCCTTGCTTGCCTCCCTCAACCACTTCTTCTTTTCCTACAATAGATATCAGCCATAGATTTTCTGTGCTGGATCATCCTCACCCATATATTTGCATCACGGACCACTTTGCGTCACTGCACTAAAGGGTATTCACTTCAAAAAGAAGGACTAACGGTTTCGTCCAGGGCAGAGGCAACTTATCATACGCTGCCTCACCTCTGCCCTGGGAGCAGCGTGACCGAAAGTGGCAACAGGTGGAAAACACTTCTCCTCCCCTTATAACCGCAAAAACACGGCAATCCAAGTTTAAACCGCCAATAGTTTGAGGTAAAGCTAGATTATTGTTTCGAATATGAGGAAAATGGAGAGTAATCTACTCCCACGTTTTTGGTTCACGGACCCCTCGTTTGGGGCATAGCAGCCAAGCATTCAAAAAAGGGACTTACGGTTTGGCCCAGGACACGTAGGCAGGGTATTCCCTTGTCTTAAAGCGTTTTTGACGGTGAAAAGTATCGAAAGTTTTATCTCTCCTCTTGTACAGCTTTACCCTGGCTATGCTATCATAGACGGCCTTATAATTAATGAAGAAGTGTTGCAACTGATGGTCATATTCCAATAGTTTTTCCATTGTTCACCGCACAGAGAACATTTAACCTGGTTCTGATCTGCCTGGAGTGACGTCTCTTTGGTATGGGCCGATGATGTTCTGGGCGTATAGTGCTATTCTGCCTAGCAATATAAGGGAGAATATCTTATAAATGACACTAAGCAACCTGATGTCTCTATAAATACGGTTCTAAGTAATATCTGTTTTCTACGTATGAGCTCGGTGTAGTTGGTCGCCTCCATAATTAATAGACTCGCTCATAATTACAGCATCCTCTGGCGGCTTTTAATTTTTAATCCGATAAAATGCGCGGACTATTGCTTCTGTACTTGTTGGCGTCAACTGCAGCTTGCGAACATTTTTGTTACTGAGGAACTCTTTAAAATACTGAACCCATCGCTTCAATACGCCTGTAAAGTCGGAAATCAGATTTCTCTCATTATTTTGTTAGGATGGCATACAACTTGCTGGTAAGAGCTGCGCACCTGGTGCTTCTTTTATTTCTCGAGTTCATCAAGTTTTTTTTTCTCCGACGCTTGCTTTTTTTGCACACGAATTCGACTCTCGTGAAGTCGACGCCGGAATTTGTGGTAAATCTCTGCGCGTGCCCGTTCTCTTTAAAATTCCTTCCGTTTCACTGCTAGCTTACAACTATCATCAAAGCAGTCGTTTCGGCTTTTTATGCGACTAAAGCCAGATACATATATTTGTGGTGTTATCAATGATAGCATTTTCCGGGTGGCTATGAAGATATTTTGTGGATGTCTCACCTCTGTTAGCCGCGGTTATTCCGGAATCCAGATTTTTTTAAGGATGACTATTACTTATCACTCTCATCTGATTGTCAAAGGTAATTCACGAGGGTGTTGCTATTCGAGCCCCAAGCATCATGCCATGGCGAGTCTATATAGCCCCCTCCCATACGTTCTGACGTTCGTCAAGGCTGAGTATTGACCGCGTTCAATCAACACATGGTTAATATGGTTGAATATGATCCCGCCTGGGAGTGGCCTTTAAACACTTCGATCCCTCACGTGTTATTTTTACAAAATCAACGCATCTATATTGATGCGTGGGTCCGCACTGGATCTAAAAATAACCAAATGAGCAAGGGAAGGGAACGAGAACTAAACCTGGAAAATAAAAAAAAACTCGACCGCGCGCGTGGACCCGTGAGTCTACTGATCCGAGTGTCGCGATCGAGGAGAAGAAATCCACGACGGATCACAGCCTAAATCGTTGTTTCCTCTGCCTCACATTTTCAATGAAGTGTGGCCCCTAAGGTTCCCTTCCCTCTTTCACATCCTCCGGCCACTATTTTAGAGGATGTCTCTAATGTATACGAGTTTGCGGGGTCAAGGAGATGGAGAAATGAAGGAAATCCTCAAATTGACAAATTATCTCATATCTCTTATTCAAGCGTCAGTTCAAAAAAGGAGAATCCAATATAGCATATAGATAATGAGTAATACGATTTAAAAGAATAAATGAATTTAAATAATATTTAAAAAAGATGACATTTTTAATGTAAAATAACTAAAAATTTAAAAATTATAACTTAAAAGGGAATTAAAAGGGAATGAAAGTCCTGGGAGTTTTAACGTGAGTACCTGTCGTGAAGGCATATTCCCACGGTCCTCTTCGGACACGGATTGGTTTTGGGACCACAATCAGAGCTCCGCCATGCAAACACAGCGGTCCTGATTTATACTGACTGACTTAAAAGGGAATGATAAATAAGAAAATTGAAAGAATTAAGAAAATCGGAAGAATAAAAAATGAAAATCTTACGATTCCACCCAGACCTCTGCGTGTTAAAATGAATGATTATGGATAAAGTGGAAATTAATTGAGGTAAAATTTATCATATCTCGAAATTCTGTTTATGCGCACGCTACTTGCGGGCTGCTCGTTTACCGGACCGAGCAATAAGACTCTGAAATTACTGAAGAAGCACAGAGTCGCTTAAATATTAAACACGCTAATTATAACCGGCCAATGATACAGTTCAGTCAACACTCCTTTGCGAACAGTATTTCTTCGGAATCGTACATCACTTCACAAAAATCGAAAAGAAAATCAAGAAATACACTTGGGGTCGAAACTAGCATAGCGTCTCCTCTACGCTGAACGTAGAACTCTTCCTAAACTATGTATAATTCCACAAGTGCCTACCCTCGATGTTACACAATCTTAAGCGAAACCGACGCCGGAAAGACACTCAACACTGTTAATGACTTTTTTTTTGGTTGCGATTTAAATTTTACACACGATAAAAACAAAGTTTTCGTTTTTTGCCTCTCATGACGCTTGGTCGCTGGCTTTGAACGTTTTCAGGTTACAAAATCCACCAACAATCCGCGAAAACGGCACTAAACTCTTAATCATGGAGAAGTCCTCCGAGCTACAATCTCCTCAAAATGTCAAAATTTCCTTTTACAGTAACTTAGCGGGTTCAATCCGTCCGGACAAGGTTCGACGAATGTCGCCAATACTTCTCCTCTTCGTGCAGTTATCTAAAAGAAATACGTACACGACCGAAATCTCAACCAAAAATGATTTACCCTAACCATCAGCGGTCTCTCGAATAGCCGGTCTCACTAAATGTGGCCTTGAACTTCTCGAGTTCATGATGCGAAAGATCATTTCCCCATGTCATGATCAATTCGCCCGAATGCGTTCAATAATGTGCAATATGCGGAGAAATTTAAGGTAAATAAACACTATGGAATGCATTATTTGATCAAACTAATCCCGAATTGCTCCCGGCACGAAGCAATGGCCACTAAAATCTATATAACCAAATATAAGTTGACTGCAAAGTATATGGCTCCTGTGAAATATAGGACATCCGCACAGGCTTTTGGAATTGTTTTTTTCCACTTTGATGTTCTATGGAGCTACACTTGAGCTTCATTGCTATCATACACAATGCTGTGTGATGGTAGATCTAAAGCATTGGAACAGCACAAAGGCGAATATAAACATTCATGACGAACACAAGGACCCATGACGAACCGCGATTAGAAACTGGGTAACGAATTCGACAATCGACCGGTCAATCATCCCAGCGTCTTTTTTTCTTTCCTGTAATTTACACACACTGCTTCCTACGCATTTCCTATGAAATGGATGAAGTTTGGCAATGGAACGACTCAAAAGAACACGGTTTCATGCCTTTTGCACGGAGTTCTACACTCTAAAGAAGAAACCATGAGAGAAAGAATTGTATATCAAATATCGTCGGGAAGATGTCCCCGCATCTTCCTTTCACTTTATTTATAACTTTTCTTTTGCAATGAGCGTTTGAAAGCTTTCGTTGGTGTTTACTTGCTCTTTAATAAAATCTCATGAATATCCTTCCGGCAATACAAAATATATCTCTTGAAAATAATTAACTACGTAGAGAGAGCTCTTTAAAATATTTCTTTTTTATCTTTCACAGCATTGAAGATAGATTAGCATTAAGAGATAAACTACATTGTAAGCCATTCAAATGGTATTTAGAGAATGTTTATCCTGAACTTCAAGTGCCTGAAACACAAAACGTAGGAACGTTGAGACAAAACCATTTTTGCTTAGACACGCTGGGACACCTTATTGACGGTATCGTAGGTAAGTACGAACAACTCCTATATCTTACTTTATTTCTTTACTTATTTTACTCATGTACTTCCGTGGTGGAAAGTATAGTTGTTAATATAACCCTTTTGAATGTTTCCTTCCTGTTTGTATTTTTTTTATATAAAACATAAATATCTCTTCCTTTAGATAGCTTCTAGCTTGTTTGTCTTACAAAAGAGAGTTTTACAGACTCATATTTCTTGAGATGTTGACTGAATAAAATTTATCTTTGAGAGTAGTAAACTAATGTAGAAGTAGATATACACTTCATGAAATATTTACCAACTGGATTATCCTTAAACTCCACAGTGATTAAAAGCTCGAATGTACCGACATAAAACCAAAACTTGTTTACATAAATTTGTATCTTTAGCAGTATAATATCCTGGAATATTCCAGTAGGAGACTCGGTGACTTCTCGGAGAATACACCAAAATGAAAACTAAGTTCAGATAGGGCTACAAACGAATTTTTTGAGTCACCGTTCCTAAAGTGTCGACTAAACCCTGAAAGCTACGAAGTAATGAGTGGTAGACTACAAACTCCTCCTTGCGCTTTTTTAAGAGTTCGTAAATCTATCGACGGTCATGATATTCATACCTCTTGTTTTATTGGCACGAAATTCTGATCCCCACATTGCTACAAGGATGAAATTTCTTGAACTCAATTTTATTTCTCGACGAATACAATAGTGAGCAGCCGTTACTGGCACGCTTCCGATAAAATGGGTGGAAATACTAATCTTGATGGCTCCTGAAATGATCCCTTATTATATAGGGTTGAGGAAAAAAAAAATCCTATTTTGTCAATAGATAGCGACACTTAAACAAATCTTGTGTTGTACTTATCGCATCGGACCATACTATATGGCGATTTGAAGACGACAATCTGGGCTACAAGTGTGACAGTGTTGTTATCGTACGTTTCAGTCTCAAGTTATAGCGCGTCAAAGATGGAGTCCACCAAGCAAGAAATTCGTCATATTATACGTTTTTACTACCTGACAGATAAAAATGCAACGAAGGCAGCTGAAAAAATTTGTGAAGTTTATGGGCCCGATACTGTAATCATTGGCACAGCACAGCATTGGTTCGGTCGATTTCGTTCTGGTGTAGTGAATGTCGAAGATACACCCCGTACTGGTAGGCCAATCGTCGAAGAAACCGATAAAATCGTCGAAATGATCCAAGTAGACTGGTATGTGAGCATTTGCTCGATTGGCCAGGAACTGGGTAAGGACCATAAAACCGTTTGGAACCATTTGCAGAAGATTGAATTCCAGAAAAGCTAGATGTTTGGGTGCCACACGAGTTGACGCAGAAAATCTCTTGCACTGAATCAACGCCTGTGATGCACTGCTGAAACGGAACGAATTCGACCCATTTTTGAAGCGAATAGTGACTGGGAATGGAAAGTGGATCACGTACGACAATCTCAAGTGAAAAAGATCGTGGTCGAAGCGCGGCGAGCCGGCCCAAACCATGGCCAAGCTCGGATTGATGGCCAGGAAGGTTTTGCTGTGTGTTTCGTGGGATTGGAAGGGAATCATCCACTATGAGCTGCTCAACTATGGCCAGCCCCTCAATACGGTCCTCTGCTGTGAGCAATTCGACCGTTTGAAGCAGGCGATTGACCGTAAGCGGCCAGAATTGGGCAATAGCAATAGTGTTGTGTTCCACCAGCACATCGCTCGGCCTCACACATCTTTGATGATCCGCCAGAAGCTACGGGAGCTCAGGTAGGATGTCCTATTAGACCCACCGTATAGTCAGGACCTGGCAACAAGTGATTACCATCTCTTTCGGTCCATGCAAAATGCTCTTGGTGCTACTAAGTTGCTCTCAAAAGATGCTTGCGAAAGCTGGCTGTCTGATTTTTTGCAAATAAGGAGGGTGGGTTTTATAACGGGGGGATAATGAAGTTGCCATCGAAATGGCAACGACGCATATTTGACTTAAATCGGATAATTCTAAGTGCGTTAAATAAAGCGTCAAATTTCGATCACAAATACGATATTTCTTTTTCCCCTACCCAATATGTGGCGAGATATAAACTCAACAAAAATAAAACCTTTGATTCCCAAAAATTGTGAACTTTTGTCCGTTGATAGTATACTCCTCACAGGGTCGAAAATATTATGAGATGAATCAACCTTGTATTGCAGCAAGTGATTTGAACCTATTTAAATCCATTTTGTTTTTCTACTTTTGGGAAAGGAATCGGTTGCTCATTCAGTCATTTATCCAGATATCAAAACAACAATTGCATGGTATAGGTACAATTGCTGATTTAAATATAACGGAATGTTTCAAAACTGGTTGTCTAAGTTTCTGCTTTTTGTGAAAACATCCGTGGTGTCTTCATATGGGCTACGTGTCCTTGTTGGGCTTCCATGATTTAGTTTACATCCGAATTTTGCAATCGAATTTCGCGGAACAATTTTGTCGACGTGAACATGAAATGAAAGTCGTAAAATTCGTCCGATCCCATGGATACTTTTACAGGCTTGCACGAAAGCTATTCTTCAGTCAGACACCTCCATTCTTTTGACTGACAACCTCGCAAGCAGCTAGATTGATTAGTAATTTTTACCTTTTGGCGCCTTGAGAAACATCCTTTGCTTTTAATTTGTAGAACTAATTCAATGCTTCATCAATTAAACGGATATTAATAAATCAACTTCGATAATAATGATAATAATGACAATCCATATTGGATCAGAGCTTTGAAACGTATTAGAATACTTCATTCAAGACTGTAACGGTGCACTACTGTAGGAACAATATGGTCAGCATAGCGCTAGCCCGAGATTATTACCTTGATTTGACACAAGTACTCATCCAAAGCTGAATCGACTGATATCCGTCATCCAGTCACGATAATAAATCCCGCTGCCACCAGTGAGATTTGAACCGCGAGCTTCCGTTATAATAACCCAGCGCTTTAACCACTTATAGATATATCAGACCCCACGTTGGGCGCCTTTGATGAAAACATAATACAGATATATAAAAGTGAACAGTTACTAACTTCTTTTACAGCTTCAGATTTTAGGAAAAACGAATTGTTATGGCAAGCGACAATTTTTCTCAACGAATCATGCTGTTCAGTCTCTCAAATTTTCTGCATCTTTCCCAGATAGTTTAAAAGAATGTCCCTTCGGTGTCGCTCTTCCAGAATTCTCTGCTTTCAATCTTCCCAGTTCAACGACCGCATCCTCCAATTTCGCAAGACATTCCTCTTATAGGCTTCGATGATTTCCAGCCAGTCGTTTCCCACGCCTTCGAGTAGGAGAATTTAGCTATAGTCCTTTCTCTGCACGGGCATAGTACTGAAACTTTGAATTTTAATGTGGATGGCGCCTTTCGGTTCAGCGTCTAAAAAGTAAAACTTCTGCCACAGATCATCCTCTTTCACTCGACTTAAAATTCGCCTAAAGACTAGCCATTCGAAAACATTGATTGTACACTCGCCTGATCCACCGAGCAGATCTCGTTATCTCACTAATTAGACGATTTTTAGCTGTTTATGTTTTCCATTGTTGTATCTTTGTTATATTCATCATCAACGGCGCAACAACCGGTATCCAGTCTAGGCCTGCCTTAATAAGGAACTCCAGACATCCCGGTTTTCCGCCGAGGTCCGCCAATTCGATATCCCTAAAAGCTGTCTGGCGTCCTGATCTACGCTCCTTTCACTCCATCTTAGGCAGGGTCTGCCTCGTCTTCTTTTTCTACCATAGATATTGCCCCGATAGACTTTCTAGGTGGGATCATCCTCATCCATACGTATTAAATGACCCGCCCACCGTAACCTATTGAGCCGGATTTTATGCACAACCGGACGGTCATGGTATCGCTCATAGATTTCGTCATTGTATAGGCTACGTAATCGTCCATCCTCATGTAGAAGGCCAAAAATTCCTCGGAGGATTCTTCTCTCGAACGCGGGCAGGAAACAACAACATGCATGTTTGTACATGTCTTCATTTCCAAGGAGCTTTGCTTTCTTTTACAGTGTCTCCCCCTAACAGTTTTCACATACTGGTATTAGACCTGTTGCGCCAACATCACCAGCTTACATTTCTTCCACTTTCTGTTTTGTAGAGGCGGAGTTTCTGACAGGCAGAGTTTTCATTTATGACTTAAGCTTCGTCCTATTACGCCTTTTGCTTCTATCATATTTTCTGCATGATTTAGTCAAAAAAAGACACTCACAGACGCCGATTTTCAGTTCTCCACTTCCTCCCCCCCCCCCCCTTCTGGCTGACTTTGTCATCGGCGAACAGTGCAGGTCGTATCTGGTGACATTTGCGCTTCGGTGACAACATGTCTGCTCAAAGTCACGGGTAGATGCTAAGTCTGTGACATCTTACCAGCTGAAGGGTGCAAATTATTAGTTTCCACACTCATGTCCTGGACATTTTCAATGTAATAGTGAACTATTACAGGCTACCTCACATCGTCAAGGTGGTAACGGGCGGTTAGAGGTAAGGGTACTTTTAATGGCGGCCCAATATCCATCATCGGGTGGAGTTTCCTTTTTGTTAAGCACATTCAGAAGACCCCTCTGAAGTTTACGTCTAATTGCAATGTAGTCGGCCAAATTAGATGTTTAGTGCCCAACTATTCTTATGACAGGTCCCAAAACCTTTGTTGTTATGTTCTTCATCATCATCTTCTAACAACCGTTATCCGGTCCAGGCTTGTCTTAGTATGGAACTCAAGGCATCCCAGTTTTGTTCCGAGGTCAACCAATTTGGTGTCCTTAAAAGCTATCTGGTGTTCACTTTATTCTCTACCATATGTATTGCCTTTTTTGACTTTCCGTGTTGGATCAACTTTACCCATACGGATTAAATGGCCCGCCCATCGGAACCTATTAAGCTGGATTTTATCCGCAACCAGGCGGTCTTGGTCATCCTCATGTGGGGGACCAAAAATTTTTGGAAATATTCTTATCTACAACGTCACTAAGAGTTCACAATTTTCGAGAAGCCAAGTCTCCAAGGGATAAATAGCGACTACCTGGATAATTATCTTGTACATTTAGAACTTCTTATAGGTGATATTCAGCAACGTGATACCTTTATAATTGTTGTACTACAACGTCAGCAGCATTCCGTATGCAGCATTCTTCCGCTCCATTGGCACTCTCCATTAATTGTCGAACCAGTCGTTCGGAATTTTTTTTTTTGTGTGGCTGGTTTTGCTTTTGACCTTACCAATGATAACATTCTTCAGTTGGTTGTGAAGATCATTTGCCGGTGCATCATCTCCAATACCTCTGTTAACTGCGGTTATTGCGGCATCGATATCCCGTCTGAAGAGGCCCATGTTTATTTATGAACCGTTTTCCGCAGCTATTTTGTTTCGTTAATGAGGCTTGTGCTGTGTCCGGAAAGCTGAGTGGTTAGAGCATAAGGCTGTCGTATGGAAGGTCGCGATTCAAATCTCACTGGCGACAGTGGAATTTGTATCGTAATTTGACGTCGAATACCAGTCAACTCAGCTGTGAATGAGTACCTGAATCAAATCAGGTTAATAATCTCGGGCGAACACAATGCTGACGACATTACCTCCTACATTGTGCTGTAGTGTACCGTTACGAATGAAGTTCTCTAACACACTTCAAGGCGCTGATCCTATTCGATTATTGCGCCACCGATTATTATTATTAATGAGGCTTGCATTTCGAACATTGCCTCGGAAACAGTGCATAATCGTTCGCTTATATTTTCAAGCCGATAATAGTAGGTGTCTTATTTTAGCTCAATAGGAAACCTGGTCCAAGCACATGGTTTACTGGATGGCCGCTATAGCATATGATGGCCGCTATAGCATAGAGTGGCTCTTCTCAGGAAACCGGTCCCAGTCCAGCACATCTCTTGTAACACTGTTACATGAACCTTATATTGGCATATGATAACGACTAGCTGCTCATTTTCTGTACAGGGAGCGCATTCTGTCATTCCTACCCAACTCTTAGCCTGTAGGAACAGTTGGTATGGGAGATTCGCTTTCATCCTTTTCCGTCTGCAGTTTTTCATTAAGAAAGAACTCCTGGTGATCTTCACGAGGAGGTGGAGATAGGATTTGGTAGAGCTGTTGCTTATGTTCACCAGCAAAAAAAAAAAGGATGTGAAAATTCACATAAACACGACAAAACCGACAGTTGCTTAGTCGCATATAACTTCGGAAGTATTTGTTTGAAAGGCGTTGTCAAAAACTGGGGAGTTTGAAGCACATTATTCCTTAGGCTTGCTTAGTAAAATAATTTCCTAGGTTGTATATTTTTTCAATCTGTTTTTTGCATGTTTTTATTTTTCATTTCCACCAATATTATTCTGCTGATCTGCAGTTTGTTGACTAATAACTCCAAGGACTCTGGTACAGGATGTGAAGCTGTATTATATATTTTAGTACTGCTCATTGGGCTATCAAATTGAGATTCCACCCGCATCAAAATCGATTTATACAGTATTTTAAAAAATCACTTTTCACCACATTTTCTCTCCTTTCAGCTGTCATCGCTTAGATCTTACTTACTAATTTCTAACTTTACTTCTGCCTTACAGGACTCTACACTTGCCACAACACAGGCGGTAATCAAGACTGGACAATAACAAAACGCGGTCAAATCAAACATCACGACATGTGTCTGACTCTAGTCAATTTCATACGTAGCTCGCATGTTGTGCTGAAATTCTGCGATGATTCGGAAAATCAAATGTGGAAATTGCGAGAAGGAGGCTTCATACAACATGCCAAAATGAATATATGCCTGGACTCGCTCTACGTCCATGAGCGTGGCATCACAGCCGAACGCTGTAACACCGAATTAGAGACACAAAGATGGCAATTTGTCAATAAATTTTCATGAGGTCAACATTGAAAATTAGATGACACCAGTGCGTAGATTTTTCCTACTTATACTATGTGTAATGTGTATCTTTAAGATGAGAAATTCAGTCAATCATTTGTTGTATTTTACTCCTTTTCGTTTTCTTAGTCGAATTACTTATGTACGAGTATGTATACCATCGCAAGGGAAACGTTACTCTGATATTATTCCATTATTATTAAGAGTACTCGTATAAAAATGGAAATGTGATTTGCTTGAATTGTATATTTATTTTCTATGCAATGTTTTATTTGTGGCCCGTCCTTTTCTTGTGTATATTTGTATGTGTAGATGTGTCAAAAGATGAATATCATATTTTTTATGTTGTAACACAAAATGGATAAAGAAATAGACAGGCAGACAGTTAGCAAGCGACGGATAACATTTCTTGTTTGGTATTTATTATCTCTGGGGCTTGGAATTACGAATTTCCTTAAATTAATTGATGAATGCTTCCTTTTTACACAAATTATTATCTGCGTTGTATCTTAGGAAGAAGTGAATTATGCCATTCTTGAAGGTAGGGTGTAATGAAGTCATACAGGAGGCCAGTCAGTGGAGTAAATGGAATTTTTAGCGACCTTAAATAACGCTGATGTTCGGTAGCGCAGAAATATGTAACGTGTCTATCATTGCACCTTTCCCAAAAGATACAGCGTTTTTCTAGGATATAAAGTTACAATGCAAAATACTACCGTAAAATTTAAATATGCTACTAATTGCATCACTAACTGGTCTAAGATTCGTGTTAAGCAAAACGTTTATTTTTTTACCAAATTGTTGCCAGTACAATTTTGTTCCTTTTTAAGTAAGCGATTATTTGGGAGAAGGTTTTATTTCAATAAAGTTCCACCTCTTTACTTTGATATTTTTTTGTAAATTTTCTTACTTTTGCCCCTTTAGATTAGTAACAATTATACGGCCATGAATTTTATCTCTTCCTATACAGTTTTTCGCTAGCTACTTGCCTCTCTCAAAGTAATTTTCAGTATCTAAATTTTTCCTAAACCCTAATACATTCCAAAAAGTATTCTATATTTGCTTTCGTAATTTTAAATTTCTTTCAGAAATCTCGTCACTATCTACTTAACTTTTAGTTTAAAAGATTTAAAGATTCCAGTTTATCGCTTTGTTTTCTATGACTAACAAACAATTAAGAATGTTAATTAAAAAACATGAATGAATAAATGCAAACTATAATTAGGAAATACAATTTGTAAATATATATGACATATAAATAATATTAGGGATGATGAAATATATATGCAAAAAAAGAATATAAAAACAGGAGTCAAAAGTTATGAAAATATACAAAAGTTAACTTTTTAAATTGAATGTAAATTATCAAAAAAAAAAGGAAAAAAAAAACATAAAAGAAAAAACAATTTGTAAACTGACCATCAATATGGATAAGTTCTTTAAAATAGACATTCGGAGAAAACACTATTGAAACTAATGCGAAAATGAATGTATGTAAATGTTTCCAGTCTAAAGTAGTAAAAAATTCACAAAAAAAATTGGCAAAAAATAAATATTGTCGAAATTCAATTGAAAATATTAACAATAATATAAACATTGTCTATTAACAGAAAACAAATATATACATATATTTACTTAAGATGAAAAAAGCTGTTGAAATTATATATTATATTGCTATTATGAGAATATTGTTCATAGCAAATGAAACAGAGAAATGAAAACTGAATATATATAACTGTTCACTTGGTATAAATGAACACAAGTCGTATTACTTAAGTGCGGTGCTTTTAAGTTACTCTGCAAAGTCACTTTTCTTTCCAATCTCTTTAGTGTATCTTTTAAAGGACTTTCGAATTACTCTTGCTGTACAAACTATTAGTTTCCGTTTTCGATTTTTCCATAATTTTTGTATTTTAAATATTGCAAATATAGTTATATACATTTTTTGATAATATTCAGATTGTTTTCTTTGCCATTTGTATGTTGGGAAGCGGCAAGCTGAAAGGAATCTAGTCACTATAGTCGGCCCGTCGACTAACTGATATTATCGTTAGCTACTGCGGAAATCATTTTGCACCGATATCAAAGAAAGCAAACCGTGTTATATACATATGTAGATCGAATAGAAAGCTAATTGCTCAGGGACACTGCAAGGTCGATCAGTTTCTGCAATACAGAGTCTCGAATTTGATTTACGATTCCAGAACTTTCGTCGGCCTGGTTTGGCAATGGGTTAGGAAAAGGTTGCATGATTAGGCAAATTGAATACACGGACCACCTTCATTTGCAAGTGAGGCCCTGATCCTGGGTAGCTAGGCTAGCTAGGGTTAACTTTTTCCAGGATTACTCGTGGAAGAAAAACACGGACTAAAATTTCAAAATCTAGATTTAGGAAGAATGAGAAGAACTGATGCCAGGCGCATAATTTAACGAGCCGCTGGCATTTTATCAGGAGACACTGGCCACCGAAAACAGTACAGCAGATGTAACCAATACTATCGGAAGTCAAAATAGAAGTCCAGTGGAACCATACACAAGAGTCAGTATCGGAGGTATTATCGGTATGAAAAAGTCGTCTTTAAACAATTAAAACCAGCAGAAGGTGAAACCTACCGCTGTCAAATGCAACCAAGGAGAGCAAAAGGAGTAGATTTTGCAGGGACCCGAACGCAACCCCTATAGACAGCGAAGCAGCTGCAACCCTCGGCGATGTGGAAAGGCCTCACTTACAGGAGGCGCTTAGCATTCAAGCTGTCAGAGCTGATAAAGGAAAATCTACCTTTTTTTTTTGAGGAGGTGGAAATCTTCAAAAGACACTGGTCTGGACACACCAGATTGGGGGATTTTTACCCACTAAAACCACCCCCGACTCCCTCCCTGACCCGCGGAACCATCATAAGGTATTAAATCACGGGGCGGAATCAGCTCACTCTAGCTTAATCCTATTTCTTCTCTACGCGACGCACGTTACCGCGTTTTTCTCCTTTCCTCTGCCTTTCGCAGTTTATTTTGAATAGATGCGATCATAGAGTTGACCGCATCCCAATTCTCTTGACGTGCTAGCATTTTCGGCACCAGATTTTCCGGTACCAGCACCTCTCCTAGAGTCCCCTCTAGATTCCTCCTTTCTTCCACAAATCTCGGACAGTGGAGGAATACATGCTCTGGGTCCTCTGGGACTCCATCACAATTTGGACAGTCGGGTGAGGTCTCCAATTTAAACCTGTTAAGGTATTGGATATATCCTCCATGTCCCGTGAGAAACTGGGTGAGATTATAATTAATCTCACCGTGTCGTCTCTCCTACCACTCGTTGATGGTAGGAATGAGCCTGTGAGTCCACCGACCCTTTCCCGAGCGTTCTCACCGCTCTTGCCATCTATTTATGGATCTTTTCCTCTCAGCGTCCTTCGTCTGCAATAAGGGAGAGATTGACTTCGCATGGTATATATTCACCATCTCATCTGCCAAGATGTCAATCGGCATCATTCCAGGGATGACGAATGCTGCATCATCTGAGACAGTCCTGAAGGCAGAGCATACCCTCAGAGCTGTCCTCCTGTAGACTTCAGTTTGCTAGTATTAACTGATATCCGCAATGGCTCGCTCCAAACTGGGGTCGCATAGAGCATGATTGAGGTCACCACCCTGGCTACAATCAACCTAGAGGTATGCCGTGGCTCTCCCACGTTCGGCATCATCCTCGCCAGGGCCATACTAGCAATGGATGATTTATCACAAACATACTGTACGTGTTGCTTAAAGCTGAGCTTCCTAGGTAAGAAAATCTACCTGACGGGCAAAGGGAACAGAGTACACTAATCTGATCCCTGTGTCTTCAAATCTCAGGATCCACATAGAAGATTGGAAAAACTGCTTGTTTCCAAAAAGGGTCAATTATTTCAAGGTTACCCGCTCTAGGAAGCTAAAGGTTATGATGTTTTTTATAAAGGTTTTAATATGAAGGATCATACTATATTATAGTAGGTTAAACTTGCTCTTTCCCGTCAAATTACTATTTCTGAATTACCAGGTGCGGTTGATGGTAGGCGGCAGAAATTAATAAAAGCCTTTTATGTAAACTTTTATGTGTTTATTTGAATGCGGATCGGAGTTAGATATCCATAAAATACCGTATTTCGGAAATCGGATGTTCCCTCGCTCAAGAGAAAAACTAACACTGAAAAAAGAAATAGCTCCTTTCCGAGATACAGTATTTGTTTGAGTAAATTAAATTGTAACCAAAAAGAGGGACAAGAACCATTGATTGGAACACACTTGGAGTCTATGTCCTCGTAGGAAGAGCTTGCACCCCTTCCTTTTAAAGCTATAGTAGGCGATAGTGTAAAATGTGTATATCGACCGATCACTACCGCTGGAAGAATTATAGTAATTGATGTCTACATTATCGCATTGACGAAAGTGAATCTGTTGAAAGACTGCCAGTTCGAGGCAAACTCTATAAGGCAGTCCGGGAATCAGCAAAAGAGGCGAGTTTCTCTTCGACTTTATTATTAGCACAAACCTATCGTTATGTAATATCAATTTTCCCCTTTCCTAGCTTGAGGAATTTTAACGGTTGAAAGGTGTTCAAGATGGATAATAGGATTCCATCTGCTCTTAGATTCTTTTCGGATAACACTGGATACTCTTCAATCTCGTTGTAGAGGTTTCCTACCCTTTCAGAGATCCTAGGAGGGTCAACTGATGGAAATTTGGTCAAACTTCACAGTGGTCCATAAGCAGTGATCCATAAACAACAAGAAAGAGTTGTTCCGTGGTTTTCTAGTTGAAAGTGACGGATGGATACTGGACACACGTGGGGTGAAAGTGGCGGCGTATTCCAACGGCTTTATGATATTGGGGAGAACTTTCATATTAGATAAGCTCCACCCCGTTAGACTCCGTGAATCAGGATACTGAGCAGCAAAGCATTGCCACATCATAGATGAAGTACTTCAGGAATTCTGTTTAAGAGAAATTCTGCTGGTTCGAATTACCACATAGTATTCCTAACCGACAAATTAAGAATGGTCTGTGGAGTCCTTCCTTGGAGTTTCGATAAAACACCCACTTCAGTGGGTGTTTTATCGAAAAGGCCCATTGTAGGCACTTTTCCAAGATATGTCGGTGTCTGGAAAAGACCTGATCACCAAGCGTAACATAATCGATCTCATTGACAGCTAAATGATCGTTAAGGTTTTGCACTCCATAACAATATTATCCAGACCTTTGAGCCAGGGCAGAAACGTGCTAAACCGTCCCGACACACACGAGATCACCCTTCTCTGTGTTCCCTGTTATAGGAATCTAAAGAATAATAAGCAAGTCAACGAACCTCGCCAGGTAAACCTATGTTCTTGAAAGTCCGTCGTTGAGCCCAGTCGGCGACCCGCTGGCGAATTTGACGGATGTAATCTAGTAATGAACTTCAGATGGCAAAATTTCAATTACTTCACTTGCGATTGCTCAACTCTAGCCGCTACGGACACTAGATAAATTCTTTGTGGAGCTCAACAAGATCCATAGTTGCAGAGAAAAAGCTACTCGCTGGCTCAGGAGATCAGAGCAGGTTTGACCCTGCCTCGCTTATCCTTTAGTCTTGACAAGAGTTGATTGTACCACCTGTATTTACCTACAAATTGAGAGCAAAAACAGAGGATACATTTTTTTGACCGAACATGGTCATGTTGAGTGTTAAATGATGGGGTAAAAAAATTTTACAAATGAGTGGTGGGTGCTGCACCTTTACATAATCACTTCGGGCTTAGCCACCATTTCCTAGACGCGCATGGGGCTAATGTTGTATTGGTTTTTTTTATAGATTCTATATATCTCTCCTATCGAAGATAAACCTTTGAGATAGTTTTGCATATTCTGTTAATGTGTTTATTGCCTGCGGTAGTTTAACTTTTAACGTTGGAGTACGATGTATTCGGAATCCACAATTCTGATTGATTTGCACTTCCAGAATATAGGCTGAGGACTCGTAACGATCGGTTACCTCTTGATTTCCTTTTGTGTTTAGCCGTGCTACTAAGTAAACCACGCCTTGAATCTTTTAATGGCTAAATTAACGTCATAATTCGTCTTCAAAACTTCAAGGTAACCTGATTTATTGGTTTATTTGATGGAGCTTCTAACTCGCTCATTAGAAAAAGCTAATTGGACATCTGACAGGATGGGGCTAGACGGCTGAGCCTGAATATTTCAAGGGGAAAAAGGACGTCGACTGTCGGCGTGTTGCAGGCAACAGCAGATGCCCAGTGTTTAGGAGAGCCTTGGATGCAGTAAAGAAATAAGGTTGATACAAATTAACCTCGAATACCGAAAGGCAAGTATATGAGAAACGGCAAGTATATGTGAACCTAGAAGCAATAGAAAATGCTTCAGGGAACTTTACGCAGAGACAGACCAAAGTCTCTGGGGAACAGCGTACAGGGTAGTTATGAAGAAGATGAGAGGGCGAACACCTCAACCGACTTGCCCGCATCTTCTGCTCGATACCGTGATGACGCTCTTCCCCCCAGATAAAGCGGAGCGCAAAAAACACGAGCAAGCATTGGATGTCTATGCCATACCTGCGGTAACTGAGGAAGAACTTGCATAGATTTGCCGCAGAATTAGTGATAACAAAGCACCCGGTCTGGATGCTGTTCCCAATGGAGCTCTTAAACTCGCTGCTAAGACCAGTCCTGACTGATTTATTAGCTTATTCGAAACATGCATGATAGAAGGAGTTTTCTCCGACCGGTGGAAAAGGCAAAAACTAGCTTTACTCCCGACATTTTGGATTTCGACAAGCCCACTCAAGAATGTCGTTTTGAAGCTGGCTCGAGACGCGATGTCGTCTAATACATGCAGTGCCCTGGTGATGTTGGGCGTACCTTCCGCTAGCTGGGAGTAGATAAAAAGCTCACTAGCTAAAACGGGTGTCCTTAGTCACTTGACTAGGCTCTTCGAAATTTACCTTTCGGAGAGGACACCTTGTTACGATACGGATGAGTGATCCAAGCAGTACACCGTCACCGTAGGAATACTACAGGGCTGAGTATTGGGTCCTCTCCTGTGGAACATGATGTACAATAAGGACCTTGTCCTTGCCAAAGGAAGCCACGATAATCGGTTTCAAAAAATGATCTAGCCATGGTTGTCACCGCGAAACAACCTGAAGACTTTGAAGTGTACGCTAACAAAACCATTAGCGCCATAAGAGCGCAGCTGAAGATGGTTGAGCTTGACCTTGCGGAACAAAAGACGGAGGCAGTCTTGATTACCAACTGTAGGAAGAGTAATACGGTTAATAGTCGTGTTAGTGGTCACATTATCGCTTGGCAGCCAGTTATCCAATACCTGGTATGATGACTGACGATGAAGTTAATAATAACAATAAATATGGACACCTGGACTATGTCTGCGAGAAAGCGGCTAATACCAGCTGAAATCCGAGGGAAACTGGTGTACTCCGCAATCAAAAGTATACAGAGGGAACTTGGAAAAGCGTGCAAGGAGGACGTGAAGAATGGAAGGTTTCATCGCTTCAAGCGCAGTCCTCCATGCAAAGCAATGTTTCGCGGTGGTTCCAAGAGGGAGGAATAAGACAGACAGACGGGGTACTGTAATGTAAATAGATATTAGATAAATAAATTCTGATAGATTATGTTCATTTTTAAGGTTTTGTGTAAACACAAAACCTTATTAAAATCAGTTTACTGTCTGTCTGTCCGTCTGTCTGTCCGTCACACGCATTTTTCGCGGAGACGGTTGTAGCGATTGTGGGGGGTGGGAACTGTGAACGCTCACGCATACAGTGAGTCACATCCGTCTACGTTGAATTTAAGGGGGAGGTCCCCATACATACAAAAGGGAGGTGTAAAATTTTTTTCATCAAATATAGTCATATGGCTGCCACTATATGGTACCTGGGCTCCGAAATACCCTGCATACCGATATACCTTCAAATAAAGTTAATAATAGTATATTACTCTAATTGTTTGTAATTGGCTGGAACCGCCCCTTAAATTCATCCTAGCAGAAATTTCGCAGTGATGTAGGCTAAAATATGGAGCATGATCTTCCCGAGTTTGGTGGAAATCGCAACTATTACTAACAAAGTTATAATACGTCGAAGTTGTTGCTTCTTTGAAAATTGAAGACTATAAATGTCAATATCACCCGAAAATGGATACTCTCACATAATATATGGATAGATTACGTGCTACGTACTAAGAAATACACAAAACGTTTCGCACCTGAAGCGTCCAGCTTCCGGTTTCCCGACTTGTTATTTCTTAATATAGTATATATGTGAGTACAATGTTTATAATAATAGCTATATTTCATAATATCATTGTTACGAAAAAAATATCGAACTTTCAACATTGTACTATTTAATATAATTTAAATTTATTGATTGCATTCCAAAAATTTAGTTATTTCTGCCAGATGTTCATCAAAAACGGGTTTTTTACCCTTACCGCAACATTTACTTGTCTTTCTTCCTTTGCAAATCGGTTGCTTACTACAAATGGAGCATGATCCTGCTGCAAACCTTCTGCCAGTGTTGTCTCGCAGTTGATTGGCAGCAGCAACCTTCTTCTACAATAAAGTTGGTTTGTCGTCTTAACATTCGACCACATTCGATTTCCGATTTCCCATCTATTGATTTGTAGGTGGATCTTCAATCGTCAGCATTGCGAATTCTTCTGCGAGTTGACATATTAAAAGTCTCCGATGCTTGTTGTTTTTAGGAATAACTTTATTTTATTTTATTTTCATAAGAAGCCATGTAAGCACCAAAAAAGCGAATATTAAGGGTATTTAGGAAAAACGCTAGCGACCATCTGTACCGTCGTCGTTAAACATAACTCAGGTCCATTTGACTTATGGTACCAACACCGGTTTTAGTTTTACTATGAAACATTATAATTTGTGGCTAAATCATCAACTAAAAAATACATAAATATATGACTTATAAAAACTGTATATCTACATTATTATATCAAATATTTTGTTTTGTATATGTTACCTCAAAAAATCAGCTCTTCTCACCTATTCTATTATTTTGCATGTAATGCATGCGCCAAAAGCCTCGTTTATCTTTACAAAAGAATATTAAATAATATTTAGAATACATGAACACAAGAAAATACCGATCAACATACGAAAATATCCGAACTGTACTATCATAGTAATATATCTTTCTTTTTCGAGTAAACGAGACGTACTAAACTAAACTGCCTACCGAGTATATAAATTCGTTCCAAAACGGTTCGAGAATGTTTCTCAGGTATTAAAGATTATAAGACCCTTTTTTAAGGTTTTGTGCGAAATAAAACGTAATTAAAATCGGTTCAATGTCTGTCTGTCCGTCTATCCGTCTGTCCGCCTGTCTGTCTCGGAAACGACCGGAAACGAAACCAATTCAACTTTGTCACCTCTTTTCTGTGTGAAGTTGACGAAGGAGGGCTCTCCTGACCGAGTGATAGCTTCCTTCAAAGTGACGTATCCCCATGACTTCGATGCTATCGTCCAATCTTCCTTTTGGCCACAGGGGGTCTTCGTTAAGCCTTATCAGAGGTCTAAGCTTCGTGAAAATTTTCGGCCCGCCCGCCTGCCTCGCTGAACTTGAATGATTCCAATAACTATACGCTATTTTATCAAAATGTGAGGGGTCTAAGGACCAAGCTGTCGGATTTCAAACTGTCTGCCTTACCATTCCAACATCATGTCATCTGCATTTCTGAAACCTGGCTGGATGACAGGATTTTAGATTCTGAGCTCCTCGAAGGTTACTCTGTCTTTCGTTGTGACAGAGACTGCGTTGCGCTTGGCAAGACAACTGGCAGAGGTGCCCTAATAGCTGTTTCCTCCTCCTCCTCCTCCTACGATTCTGTTACCATACGTGTTCTTCCGCCAAACGTATGTCCCTTTATCATATCCTGTGTATATTTTCCCTGCCTAAGCCCGCCTTCTCTGTACGAGGATTTCTTCGACAGATTATCAGAGGTCCTAATCGTTTTGTTTCCCTCACTTCTTTTCATCCTCTGTGGCGACTTTAATCTTCCTATGCTCACCTGGCCCATTACTCCTTGCCTTCCCTCCCTCCCTAATAACTCAACCCATCCTTCCCTTCCCCTATCCACTTTCATGTACACCTGTGGCGGCCTCCAATTTAACCTTTCTAGAAACCACTTAGATCGCACTCTTGACCTTGTCCCCTCTAACCTTCCTGTACGTTACCTATCCCAATCCCTTCATGCTCCGTCTTACGTTGCTCCTGACGCCCATCATCCTGCCCTCGAGTTCAATGTTCAAATATCCCGACCCCACTTTCCTGTCGCTCGGAAGCCTACCAAGTTCAACTTTCGTAAGGCGAACTTCGAAGGTCCGAACTCAGCCCTGGCGTCAATCAACTGGGTCCCCCTGCTCTCTCCATTTAAGTGTGACCAAGCACTCAACACTTTCTTACCATTTTATCTGATCTTCTTCCTTGTTACGTTCCCTCCTCTCCTAAGTGCTTACGCTCTTACCCCGTCTGGTTCACCACTGAAATTCACAAAAAACTACGTCAAAAACAGACTGCGAGAAAGAAATTCCTGTCTTCTAGAAACGTTGCTGACTTTTTTCAAATCCATTCGTTCCTCGGTCATCCTTAATACGTAAGTCCAGAAACGAATATTTGTCCAGCGTGGAAGATTCACTAAAGCGCGGAAACCTGAAACTTTTCTGGTCCCACATTCGCAACTCCCGCTGCCCTGCCCAGTTATCCCCTCCGTCCATTCAATTCTCTGGTTTCTCAACTAACTCCCCCCAACTATCTTGTGATTTACTCTGCCGCTATTTTTCGTCAGTCTATGTCCCTCCCCCCTTCCTCCGAATCCCACCCTCCTCCTCTCTCTTTCTTACCCCTATCCTTGTCGAATACCTCATTGGCAAACTTGATGCCAATGTCGGACCTGGCTACGATGGTCTTCTAAACCTCTTTTTGCTCGAAACTGGTAAGTCCATCTCCCTTCCCCTGGAAAGAGGCTCTCATTATCCCATTCACAAAAGTGGCGATCGTTCGCTTGCCGAGAATTACCGTCCCATTTCCCTCCTCTCTTCCTCTTCCAATATCCTGGAAAGATATGTGAGCAACTGATTGTCCGCCCACTTTGGCCAACGCATAGTGAAAGAGCAACACGGCTTCGTTAAACGTAGGTCCACTGCCTCCAACCTGCTTGACTTAACCAACTTTGTCGCCGAATGTCTAAATTCACGACAAGAAGTGCATACCATTTACACTGAATTTGCGAAAGCCTTCGACACTGTAAATCACAAGATACTTCTATCCAAACTCTCGTCCCTAAACGGGTCCATACCACTTATTTTATAGCTTGCCTCTTACCTTTCCAACCGATCCTGCCGCGTCTCTTTCGACGGCTGTACTTCCCGCTCCTTATCCCCCTCTTCTGGCGTCCCGCAGGGATCTATTCTAGGTCCTTTGTTATTTTTATTTTTTTAAAAAAAACGACCTTCCTCCACTCCTTACTTGTCCCTGTTTGCTCTATGCAGACGACCTTAAGCTTTTTCCGCTATATCGTCGCCTATGGACTGTGTTTCCCTTCAGTCTAACCTGGACACTCTGGTTCGTTGGTTAGTCGAGCACACATGGTTTAGCGCTAAACGTCAGAAAGTGTCACTCTATGTGCTACTCCCTAAAATCCTCACCCACTTGTTTCTCCTACTCGCTTAACGGACATTCCTTATCCTGCTTAAATTCCACTCAAGACCTCGGAGTCACTTTCGACAATAAGCTCCGCTTTGACACCCATTGCCTCGATGTCATCAATCAAATAGCAAAATTGTCAGGCTTTATTCTTCGCTCCTCCTCTGATTTTGACTCCATCCAACCTTCCTTAGCTCTCTTCAACTCCCTCGTGAGGAATACCCTCGAGTATTGCTCCATGATCTGGTCACCCTCCCGTAACTGTGATTGTCTTGCCCTTGAAAATGTGCAACATAAATTCACCCGTTCCCTCTTCTGTAAGAAAAGCTTCCCTCGTGTGGATTACCCCTCCCGCCTCCGCTTTCTGAACCTTCCCTTCCTACAACAGCGTAGATCCTATCTGGATCGATACACATTCTTTAAACTTTCCTCGAGTCTGATAGACCGCTCCGCCGCTGACGAGATCACCTGCTGTCCTGCGTCTTATAACACACGTAGTGCAGACATTTTCAACGTGCCCTTCGCAGAGCTCGAAGTCTACTTTCATTCCCCGATTCCCAAGCTTTGCCGAAATTATAATGCAAAACAGCATAGTCCTTTTAACTTCCCTACTTTAAGTAGTTTTAGACGTAGGATAAGTTTTTTGCTTTCTCCTCCTCCTGAGGACAATAATTAATTGGAATTTTCTCTGTTTGTTGTCCGTTAATTAAATAAATAAGTGTTCTCCCAGATGCCTCGACCTACTTTGTACAAGCGCGGGACACTGTCCCAGGACGCGTATAGAGGTTTCGTCATCCTCCAAAACCTGCAGGCAGTGTCCGTAGATCTCCTTAGACCAGTGAGACCAGTGAGAATTCCCACTATGATTCGCAGGTTCTTTTTGGTGAGGTTTAAGCGATCCTTTGTGCGTATGGGTTCGTACCCCCCAATAAGCACCCTGGACTGCTCCATCCCTGGTAGGTCCGCCTAGTATAATTCCCTCAACCGTTCCTCTTCATTTCTTAGATTCGTAGCCATGAAATTGTTTCCGATTCCACAGAAGCGTTTTGGCCCGTGTAATTTATCACCTAAATATAGTACTTTACAAATTACTGAATAGTCTGGAGCTAGTATTCACATACATTGCGACAAAGTCTACAGGATTTTTCCTCTTTTATTAGAATCCGCACCTCATTAGTAGTCTCATGCCTGACAATTAGTCCATCTCTATTAAACCGTCATAACCCTCATCTACGCCCTTTCATATAGACATAACATAATAAAGCATTATGCATATATCTGGAACGGATTCAGATTGCGCCAACAACGGCATAGTAGTTAATTAGAGCACGTAAGCTGCAATACGTACCGACAAATATCATTCTATGTAGCACAATTGCAATACAATTTCCGATTAACGTCATAGCTGCCAGTAACAATCAAGTTATGTACGTATGTACGAATGCTGTGAAGGTATTTGCACTTGTGTACGAGCGCACTTAGCACGTGCAGACATTCCATCCATTCGTGTTTCGTATCCGTTCCGCATGAACGAACACAATGGATAAAAACAAGGAAAATAGGAAAATCTGTGTCAATAGATTCAAATCAGGAAAACAAGAAAACTTTTCCTTAAAATTCACAAAGATATGTAGATTTATGGATAGGTATGTCTGCCTCAGGTGGGTGCGCGCAACCCAGGATGAAAAGGATTGAAACGGATGGTTTGCAGCGGGGAGCCAGGTAATTATGTGCACCTGCTTGCTATGACGCTAATAATCGAAGAGCTGCAGTCTCTGAAAGCCCCCCGGAGACCAACTGCATGGTTGGTTAGAACGCTTTTGTATGGAAGCAATGTTGTGCAAGGGAGGATGTTCCTGTTCGCTTTAAATTAGTAATAAGTGAAGGAGTATTACACATTTTCTATTCTCTATTATCTTCCTTGTGTTCCTTCTTTTAATTACACATCTACGGAGCTGTATATTTAACGATCTTTCACAATTAGTTGATTGAGAAAGGAGATGCATATTTATTTTCTTTAAACCTATTCAAAGTCTATATTTTATGAAACCAGGAAAATTAAAGTGGAAGATAACTACGAATTATAGTGAAATTCATAAATTGTTGAGCGTTCTGGAACACTGAACTTCAGAGTTGCTATGTACCTGTATATATAATATTCATAAAGGTTGCGCAGGCCTTTGGCATGCCAACGCAATACTTAAATATTGATTCAACTAGAATGTTTCAAACTCTACTGAAGTAGGCGGACTTATAAAATAATAACCTTATTTTCGATAAGAGCACCGTTCCTGAAGTAGATCACTCTAGAATTGTACAGTCTGCATCCACCCGACTTTATCAATCTTCTTGGAAATTTCCACGAAATCTTATTTCAGGATTGAAGGAAAATTTATGAATAACTTTCTTGTGAAAGCACATTAAACTTGTCCACCAGGCAGAACTGATAAGTCTGATTGACATCGGCGAACCAGCGAAGCATAACAGCAAATCAATCATGCATGTCCCTTCAAATATACAAGCCCAAGAAAATTCGAGTGATGGGCACTCGCATAGACAGGAGCAAATCTGCTTCAACCCTGGTATGCCTTGCTGAAAAAACTGTAAAAAGTAAAGTTCTCCTGCACGGCAAGGAATTTTCAAAAATGTTCTTCCAACGAGGACGAATTCAATCCATTCCTGGGGGTAGCCACCCGAAACCACCCCTTTTGGGATTGTAGTGCCGGTGCAAGGATGCAGTGGCACACGCTGAAATTTATGTGGTACAACGTTGTGTCATATGCTGTTATTCCGTCCTGTACGAGTGATGAAGAAGAAAGGACCTAGGAAAATGATTTTACTATTGGAAGATCCATAGAGTATGCTGGGGGAAAAATTTTCCCTGTGGTTATGTGGATGCTTCGGAGAATATTGTGTGGCGATGCAGATGTCTTGCATTAGTGAAATAAGTGGACATGGAATTTATGTGCTGCATGTGATGGACATGGTATATATCACGGTAAATGTTCCAGGTAGTTCTTGTAGTGTACGAGGTAGATTTATTCTGCAGGTAATATATCAGTGGATGCTGCAGAAATAGGAAATCAACGTTGTAATATTTAAACTGAGGTAGGGAAAGATAATATTGAATAATTCACTCAAGAGCAGATGCTACTATGCATTGACGATTAAAAATTAATTCAAATTCTTATAAGATCTCCCTAGTAACTAGAAAACTGTACGGTAAAAGTGCACTCAAGAAAAACATGTAGCTCACTTATTTAGATGAATGCGTATGTACGGGGTACGGAGAGGCGTAGCCTTTGAACCCTCAGGGCAGATTGGTCCATCGTACTCGATGCTTCCATCTAACAGATAAACTGTAATGACATAATGGGATTTGCGATGGTCTAAAGACGACCATCTTGGGTGCTCGGAGACAACTAAGAGATATCCTGAAATATAACAAACCAACGCAGAATGGGCGGCCTGGTCTGATTATGTTTCAGATCAAAGTTGCATAATTCTTCCTCCCATGACCTCTTCGCGAAAACCATTTTTGGACAAGCCAACAGTGTCCGGATAGCTGAATGGTTAGAGCACAAGGCTATCGTACGGAAGGTCGCGGTTCAAATCTCACTGGTGGCAGTGGGATTTGTATCGTGATTTGACGTCGGATACCAGTCGATTCAGCTGTGAATGAGTACCTGAGTCAAATCAGGGTAATAATCTCGGGTGAGCGAAATGCTGACCACATTGTCTCCTACAGTATACTGTAGTGTATCGTTTCGGTCTTAAATGAAGTGCTCTAACACACTTCAAGGCCCTGATCCAATATGGATTGTTGTGCCAACGATTATTATTATTATTATTATTATTAAGAGTGTGTACGGCCGGGCAAGGAGAAATCTCATCCAACTGAAGAGGATCTGTTTTTCTGCTACTCATATGTTAGGGGCAAATGGATCTGGCGTGGGAATGACCAAGCCATCAGCCCGGGCAGCGTCCTCCCTGCACTGGAGAAGGCGCTAGTAGGACCCCAAGTCAAGGTGGAAAAGCATACGTCAAGGGCTGCATGAACAATGAGGGCTTGGTCTTTAGTATTCGAATTCGGAATACCTCGGGTACCTTCAATTTTAAACAAGACCCTCACCCTGGTGGCCACGCTAGCGGCCCGGAAAACTAGTGGGTCCAAGACATGGACTCAATTAATAAAAATATAAAACCGACAAGAGAAGAAGAGGTGGTGATGCCAGGCTCATCATCGAAGGACGAGCAGCTGGCATCCAGCCAGGAGACAGTAGCCATCGAAACCAGTACAATCGGTACCAGCCGTAGTCCCACCGTGCTAAAACTGACGGCAGAAACCTCTCGGCTTGGAATCTACTGACGTCAAGTTGGGTGAAGCGAGTACCAGCCATAGTACCTCTAACCCGAAACCGACCAAGTCGGGAGACCCCTAAAAAGTAAAGACTGGCATGTGCGTCGGCCACCGGAAACCAACTAAGTTCCACTGGAGTCCTGCTATAGAGCCAGTACCATAAGGCCATACATATTCTCAGCAAGACCGCTAAGAATAAGGAGGCAGGTACTGTCGACGAACGGGATAAAAAAGACCTCGCTAAATACCAAGCGATTCTTGAGGAATATAACAGCAAACGAGCAAAAAACAAGCGGAGCAGAGTTTGCAAGAGCTGGTAAGCTAAGCAACCTCTGAAGAGAATCCTTCAGCGATGTAGCCAGGAGTCACTTACATGTTGTGGAATTGACGCCCGCCAGTGGCAGACTACCTCCGGAGGTGTAGCCCAGCGTTGAAGCCAGGCTGCCGTAGATGGTCATCGAGCATTTCCTGGACTCCGAAGGCGAACATACGGGATCCATCTCCTGCTTTGATTCTTCTTAGGTGATCCGTGGGTTCCACGTTATAGCTTGCGAGGTTCAATTCTTCATGGACTTTCTCGATTCGGGCGTAAAGCTCAAAGTTATCCCCTCCCACGAGATTCCCAGGAGCCCGCTCGCTCGCATCTGGTTGCCAATGATCCGTATGGATATGGACAAGCCGTCCAACCTCTACGACTTCAAAACCCCAGGATTCCAATGGACGACTGGGTAGTTATCAAGGCGGAGGAACTCTGGACGAACAGTCAATCTTTTCTGCTCCGTATAAACGGAGAGTGCCTGGAGGCTCTGGAAAAGGTAGATTATAAAGTGAGGTTCGCCAAAATTGGACAATGAACCGGATCCAATGGACGCCTTCAACGAGCAGTTGGAGGAGATGAGGATCGACGGTCCGACGGGGAATGGCGCACCCCCCAGGCAAGCAGATCATGCTGCGGGATGAAGAGTCTGCACGCTTTTCTGTCTCTGGACCTAAGACAGCCGTGGTCAAGCTAGAGCAGGCGGCGGCAGAATGCGTGTAAATTCACTTCGGTTTCATGTCGACTGATCAGCTCCGCCAGATAAACTGCAACAACTCAGGAACAATTGATTATATTATTAATATAAATATATCAGTGTGTAACTGTAACGGTTGGAAGGAGTTCTACTAGCCCACAATGGAATTCTTAGTGATTTTTATATTGAAAGCGGGTAGGTGCGACCATGAGACTGCAAAGGGCTTTTGACCAATCAGTCTCACCTCTTTCGTGTTGAAGATCCTAAAGTACATCCTGGACATCCACTTAAGGACGATTATAGAGAGAATGCTTTTCACAGTCCCAACATGCCTACCTCAAAGCCTAATCCGCAGAAATCGCTGTCCACGAGGTAATTAGTGGTAGAGCGGTCACTGCAGTAAAAGCAGTATACCGTAGCTGCCTTCTTGGATATAGAGGGAGAGTTAAACAATGTTAATACCAACGCCATCAAGGATGCCTTGATCAGTATTGAATTGGAGGGCTATCTTACACATTGGATAATATTCATGCTAAGAAACAGGATAATCCATTGGATAATATCCATGCTAAGCAAGAGGATAATCCAGTTGGATCCGGGAAGCAACCACTTGAACAGAGAAATGGACAAAGGCACGCCCCATTGTGGTGCCATCTCCCCGGTGCTCTGGCTTATGGTATTGGATCAAATTTTGCGAATATTGGACAGGAGCGGGGTGAAGATCGTAGCCCATGTCGGAGACTTGGTGATATTAATGTTAGGGATGTTTCCCAACATTACGAGTGAGCGTTGGGAAAAGTGGGCCTGTGGGCCGCAAAATGCGGACTCGGCATAAACTCAGTCAAAACGGAACTGATGCTATACACGTATCTGGGTGTAATCCTGGATCAAAGTTAAATTGGAGATTGTACATAGAACTGTAGATTAAGAAGACCTGTATAGCCTTCTATGATTGCAAGAGAACCTTTACAAAGAAATGGGGTCCCCGGCCGAGTATGGTTCCTTGGATGTCGTAACGTGCGGTGTCCCATCGTAACGTACGGCTCTATTGTATGGTGGGGTTTGAACAAAAAGTACAATTGAACCAAGCTTAGTAGGATTCAAAGAACCGCAGTACAGATACTACCGGGGCTCTGTAGTCCTGCCCGGCAGATGCTCTGAAAGAACTCCTGCATATACTCCCCCTAGACCCCCACATTAAACACATTGTAGCGTTCAGTGCCGTCGGACTACGTAAGTCCGGATGCTGGGCAGCGAAATTTTACGGCCATAGTAACATTCTGACCGGCAGCCATTAGGGCCTTGTACTCAGCGCTGAACAATCTGGACGGCATGCTCAAAATCACCCTTCTCTGGGTTCCCTGTCTTTGGAACATGGAGGGGAATGAACGAGCTGATGGGTTGGCCAGACGGGGCTTTGCTCATGGCAGTCCTTCGGCGGGTATAGTCTGTGTCCCACTAGCGACTGCCACGGGCGGAATCTACTCCTACTACTTAGCAACCCCGGACCTCAGACGGCAAAGGCTCACCACCTGTGCCAAGTCAAGGAGAAAAGTTCCTGGGCCAGGCATGTGCAAATGCATACAAGATTACGGGGGTCCGCGGGAGGCACTGGCCCATCGAAGACCTGCCGTCAGGCTCGGCATACTCTGCAATTCTTATTGCTGAAGCTGCGGAGGAGAAGAGGAAACTCTTAGAGTTCCTTTGCTATTGCCCAGCTCTAGCTAGAATCAGACTACGGACAGTAAGTAAACCATTCTTTGGGGATCTCAGAGAGATTTTTAGCAGCAGGGTGGGAGAAGTGCCTTTCTTTGTGAAATCAATGGACTGGCTTTGAAGATTTGAGCCAGTTGGAGTGTGTCTCCTTGCATCAAAATGGCGCACTACAGTACTAATTGGACTCCTCGGAGCGCCTAATGATACCTCCTACCGTTGATTTGTAATTTTTCAGGGTTCACATTGGTTTAAAGACATGTAAAATTTTACTAAATGACACGTGAGGGATCGCAGTGTTCAAAGGACCCCACATTCCCTAGTCTGGCTAGCAAAGAGGCATATAAGCGGGTGTTTTCAGGGTTTCTGGCTATCCCCTCTTGATCGTCTCTGACCACCTAACATGATCGTCTTTAAATCATCACAAATCCCATCATGTCATTACAAATGGCACTCAATATGCGGCTACGGTCAAAAGACCAACGTGCAGTTCAACATTTCCTTATTTCAAGGCCCAATATTGTTTTAGTTTGGATAAATGAATCAATATTTCTATTTATAACTTCGTACACATACAATAATTTCTCAATTTTGTCCCCGATTAGGCATCCCGTACAAGTGACTTCACGTTTCAAGTTGTAGGCTTCACGCCTTTTCCCTCTCTCAGGGGATACATGCGAAGCAATGCTGAACCACAGCCACCCTTGATGATTCAACCTATCCGGAAGATTACACACAACGGAGACGTTCTAATGCATCACCTCATACGAAGACCATGTGTGTGACGTGCCGACATCGGTGTTATATCTAGAGGCTAGGCTAATCTCGAGGCTGAGCCTAGTTGTAGAAGCGGTTTTTGATGAGGAACAATGATCATCCACTCTAAAGAAAGCGCTGATGATTGAACGGCCCTCAGCTCATGTTCCACTGTTATCGCGCTGCCTCTCCTGACACTTCTAACCAGTTCGGTAGCTCGTGGCAGAATGTCCCCTGATAAAATTTCGCACATCCTAAACTCTAGGGGTTTAAGCGATGATAGTTTAGACGGTTCATTGTTTAGGTCAAGGTTCCAACAATCGCCCAAATAAGGTGAATTGATCGAGACCCTGCGCGCAGTTTGCACCCCGAAAGCATGCGGACAATCTCCCCCATTTATATTGCCACCAACTGTTAACTGTATGGGCGGAGAAACTTCCTTACAAAAGCCACTTGTCGGGACATTTCATTTGATGCCCCGCATGGCTTTACACTCCATCCTCCTCACGCATGTATTAGAGTCTCTATAAAGTCAAAAATGAAATGGCATCATTCACTACATGTTTGGATTTCATAGTATCAACATTTTCACTAAATATCGTGATAATAAGTATAATCGCTTCAGAGGAAAGTGTGTATGACTGACTGACAAACAGACAAACATGGAACAAACTGAATTTAAAAAGGTTTTCGTAGAGAAGAATTCTTGTTCGCTTGATGCATAATACTTGCACAATGTCGTGACATGCCTTCGATTTTATTAACTTAGGCACGACGTTCTTTTGATTTTTCACTCGACCGATTGTCATCTTGAACTTTTCTCCACGTTTTTAACTTTCAGAAACCTTTTACCCATTTCTCTGAAATTGATTTCTTGAAAATCATGATTAATGCTTACGTAAATAATTAAATCAAACCCAAAACCCCTATCACTCTATCCCTTAAATACAATTATTGTTATTATTTTTCAGCCCAGCAAACCCAAATCCCGTCATTCTAAGATTGGAAAATGCCAATTCTGAAAAAAACCTAAACAAATTTCATTGCTCCGTTTTCAAGAGAATTTCCAGCTGGATGGTTTCCCATCAAAAGATTGGAATCTTTATTAATCTATTCGAATTCAGTGTGGATAACGTTGTGGAAAATGTACAACTTCAAAAAGTTTACTATCTCGAATTGATGCGAAACCGGATACCATTTGTCTACGAAAACCTTTTCTAGATCCTTAGTGAAACCTTTCGAGATGAGAGTTAGCATGTCCTGTGGTCATATCTAAACTGCTTTCCTTTTTCTTGTGGCTTTTGTGACTTCCTTCCGTTTCGAATATACTTTTTCTGTTTCCACTGTAGGTGTATATCAGCGGCCGTTTGATTGAATGACAAGGTGGAAAGGATATATCCGTGAAAACACACTGTCAGCAGCAAAACCAAGCTCATTTCTAAGAATAATGATTTAGATATTTCCGATGTTTATAAACCTTAAAAGCAAGTTCACCTAATTTGTTTTACCAAAAAGGGGATCCCATCATCCAGATAATTCCACCGATAAATGTATTCCCTATCATAAAAAAATTTGCTGGAATTCCTGGAATAGCCCCTGTAGAATGTGTTCAATCTTTGTAGAAGGCAGTGTACTAGGTGTATAGTATTGTAGATAAAATTCAATCTAATTCCGGCTGTTTTGCGTCGTTCATCTTTCTGCGAAAAAAAATTCCACTCTGATTCTCCAAAAATCCCATCCTGACAATTTATCTAGATCGGTATGTTGATGAATGGTCCTGATAAGGACACAATTATTGATCGCTGAAGAACTTCGACCATTAGTGAGATACACAGCAAAGTCGAGAGCCAATCATGGTGATTGATGATAAATTTTAGGCAAATAGAAAAGTGATTTCTGAAGGACTTCCCTGCTGCATGGCGAGTGACGGACGTTCTGTAGTGGATGGGAAGCGACTCGGTAGCGTACCATCTATCAAATATATAAACATTGAACATGCTTTGCGCTCCCTGCTCGGCGAATTTTAATGAGTGAAGAAGCGTTGAATTTTATATGAATGTAAGGACTCATCTCCGTGCTTTTTGTGGTTGCAGACAAATGGGGAACTTATAAATATGGATCAGGAGCATATGAAGCACAAACACTGTACAAAGTCCGGTAGTGCTATGACGTTTGCGAATAAAATTTCTGACTACATGAGCGGATGTGTGTTTTTGAATGATATTTACATAAAGGGATGCTTTGCATGAAAATAGATACTCCAAGCTACTTGGTTGGTTACAAACAAAAACGTATGGATATGAAACTGTTGGGCGAGCCCAGAGTTTATCCAGGAAATCAAAGTTGAGTGTGTACAACCATCCAGAGAATACAGCAAGAGGGATGAAGTTTGAAAAATAAAAAGTTGGGCAGAATGTAAACTTAAAAAAACCGGACTACATCTGCATATGGACTTAGAAAATCTCTGCAGCAAATAATCGTACTTCATTTCCGGATGCCCAATGAGGTTGGCGTTGTCAGTTTTAGGAATATACAAACCCATTGCAATACTCATTAAACATCAAGTTCATTTAAAATATTAAATCATTATAATATGTGAAGGTTAGTGGTATCTTATGACTCACAATTTAAATAAATTAAAATGTTTAAAAAAATTACCCTTACCATCAAAACCAACCCAATATTGACTGTTGCCTAGAATAGCTGGCATCATGGCTTAAAAACCTGCTAATTTATAATAGTATATTTAGGCCACTTGCCAGCGGAGTTTAGAAACAGAGGTAGCGAGAAGCAGACGCAGATAAAGCATAATAATGAAGCTAAAACTGTACAGAACTAATTTGATCTTACGCAGAAGCGATTGCCACTGGTATAAAGCATTCTTGGGAGGGTATTTTCTATTCGTTGAACGATATATACGAGTATATATGAGAGAATCCTGTGCTAGGTTGCCAAATCTCTGCCCACTGTGGCATCAAATATAACAACCACACGAAGAACAACTAATTTCATCGATGCACCCATTTACAAGAAGCTTGGTTCTTCGAAGTGTGGCGAAGTTTACATAGCCGCAATTCCAGAAAAGGTGGGTGGACCCACAAGAGGGGTATGGAAGCCTAGAATAAGATAGCCGTCCGAAAAACGAAAGATCGGAAGGGGATATGACCACAGGTTATCATGATGTCCAAACAAGGTAACGGGTCATACGCTGGCATTCTCCGAAAAATGAAAGCAGGCCCGAAGCTCACTAGTCTGGAAGATAACGTTAGTCTTATTAGATGGTAACAAAAAGAGGACCTTACATTGAAGCTTATTAAATTCAAAGCGGGTAACCGCGAAAAAATGTGTAAGCCTAAGCGCAAAAAAGCGGACTTTAGCACTAGCAGCCTAGGATGACGAAGGAGGTTTGCGAGGCCCTTGAAAATGAGTTATATTTAATCGGGCTTCCAGAGGTAGCAGAAAACCTACAACCACACACAAATCACCATCGTCACCATACCAGCTGAGGTAGCAGTTGGTAGCAGTAATAGTAAGAATAGAAGGCCTCTCCGACGTGTCACCTTAGGAAGCAAATGGAACTGAACCGGTGCTTTAGATGGTTTGGCTTCTGCCACATATCGAAGCCATGCACCAGTGTGAACAATAAGTCAAACCAATGTAAAAGCTGCAGAACGGGGGGACACGTCAACAAGGATGGTAAAAATGCTCCATAATGCATACTGGGCAGAGGGTACTAATCATCGGCACATTGGGGGCAGCTGGCGCCCCACCCAACGCCACACTCTCCGACTATGAGTAGATGCTTAGCATTCTGAGTTTGAACGAAAATACTAGCAGAAGATGTTAATGGTTAAGTATTGAATAGGGTAGCCGAACAACGAGTGTGAGAGAATGTCTTCCGCTCAAAGCCTTCACAAAGATGGACATAGTACTAACTCATACTTTCAGAGGAAAGAGCCTCGTGTCCATAGTCGACCTGATATACGCGAGTGCGACTTTAGCCTAAAGAGTTGCTTGACAAATTGTGTGTATGTATATGAGGTGGGGACGAAGCAGAGCTTCCGAGTAGCCCAACCGTAGTGGTCCATTGTACTCGGCACCTCCGTGTAACGAAATATCCCCGATGCGTTGATGTATTGCAGTACTTCCGCTAGAAGTTGTGATACTACTCACTGATGCGTACACAGGCGGGATCCCTGGCTCTAGCCTGAGGGTATGTTGAATTTAACGGCATAGACCCCTCTAAGCGAGTGCTCCGTTCAGACCGCCGGTATAAGAGCTCTTATGATTGGGTTTTGTTATGGGCGGTCCAAATCTTCCTTGACGTGGCACCACCACCACCAGCCCGCTTATTCCTCTCTATGTTCCTATGGCTGGGAGGAGGTTGACCTTAAGCAGACAATTCAACACGCTTTCACACTGCCCCACAAGCCTAGAGCATGGCTGCTTGGCTGCCGGTCAAAATCGCTATGTTAAGCTTGGAGTTCAGATAATACCCCAGCTATCGACGTATGACACAGACCACAGACCATCTTTAATCCTTCAGTGGAGAAGGTGAAGATCATCATCTAGAAATAGAGTTTAATCGATTTCTACAGTTCTCACTTCAGCTTTTTGGCAGTGAGGTCGGTTTAAAGTAAAAACGCTTTTGTTTCGCCTCAAACCTTTCGAAGAGTCGAAGGGTACACCCTTCAGCTCTGGCAAGAGAAGACATTCTCCTCCTTTTTATAAATAATACGATTGTGGTTTTATTTGGATTTATTGAAAGATCATGCCAGAAGCACCAACTATAAAATCAATGGCGCGTTGTATATTTCTACGCACCGTTCGGGGATCTGGATCAACAGCTAGCACAGTCATGTCATCCACATGAGCTTGTGTGTGTATTTGCAAATTTTGCAGTTCTCACAGCAGTAAGCCTATCGACATTCTCCACAAAAATGACAATAGCACACATCTTTGGGGCCAACCTTCGTGGCTTCTCTGTTCATGAAGAACCTCGGTTTTGTTGAAGTTCATCTTCAGTTCTCTTATCTCCTTTTCCAAATCTAAGGTCCATGCCCATATGAGAGAGCAAACAGATGTCATCAGTTCAGTCGAGGTGTTTGAGGATAGATATCATGGTCCATTCAATTTCTCCACGTGCTACGGACAAGGCAGCATAAAGACCGTCATCGATAACAAAAGGAAATAATGTCGGAGACAGGATGCAGCCCTCGCTGACTCCGATTATAACCTGAAAATCCTCCGAGATATTACCTCGGTGCAGCAGAATACATTTTGCGCCATCATAAGTCACTCTGATAATAACTATTATTTAGTTTCCCTGGAATGCCCCTCCTGCGCAAAGTACTTCAGATACATTCCCTGTTCACGCTATCGGAAGCTTTCTCGAAATCGTTGAAGAGCAGGTGCAGCAAAGATCTAAATATTATCTTTAAAACGGCAGGGACCACGCAAATATCCCTCCAATTGTCACACTCTACATGGGCCCCGTCTTTGGGATTTTTCCACGCTCTGGGAAAGATCACGTATTTTCAATATTCCTAAATGAGTGCCAGCAACAGATCAGCTGTAACTACAGCTGCGACGATAAATAACTCTGTTGGGAGACCGTCAAGCTCATCGGCTTTACTCCGGTTCAGTGCATTGATGACCGAAATGATTTCTCTTCTGCTGGCAGAAACAATCCGTATCTGCATGTTACGTTGACTATACTGTTGAGGATGGTGGTGATGTATTCGTTCCACCTCTTTAGTTGTTCATCATTGTGGATGAGAGTTCGACTACCAACGTCTTTCACAGGACCATGGAAAGATTTGCGACCATATGCAAGCTATATAATAATAATGTATAAATAAATAATTCTGCCTCCCAAACCAGTGCAATAGCAAAATCTGCCTTGTCACGGGATACCCTACGCTGAACCTCTCGGGATTTCGCTCGGTATCGGAGTTCGAGCTCATCACGTCCACCATTACTCGCAGCGGTCAGCAGAGCTTTCAACCCCTTTCTTCATTAATCCGCTTCCACGATTCCGCAGTCAGCCGGATCTTATGAACCCCCTTCGCGACATAGCGGACGACCTGTATAGCACCCAAGAAAAAAGCACTTCTAATGGCAACCCGATGCTCATCAAAATTCTCAGGCGAACTACTCAGGATATCTGCCATTAGATCAGCAAAATAGCTCTCCCACTATCGAGCGACCGCTGGGTCATACAAGCCGTAGATGTTGAACTTAGGGACTTCAGCTCCTCAACCCTCCGGGAAGTTGAAACCCAACTGACCTTATAGCGGTTCTATGATCGAAAAATGTGCCACCAATGACGATTCGGTGGAAGTTTAGAAATATGTGCAATCCCCCCATCACCGTTGCGGTCGCCAAGCCAGTGCATTCCCAAAACACGTTCGAGCAAGGCGTTGTCAAATCCCACCTTGGCATTCAGATCACCCATCTCGATCACAATGTCACCTTTAGGAAGAATCCCTTGAACTGCGTTGCTCGTAGAAAGCAGTGTTATCCACTATATCAGAACTTTCCGTTGGTGCGAAGCAATATGCAATTGTGACCCCCTTAGCTTGGGCCGGAATCTTGCAGTGAGAACTCGGTCAGAAACCGGCTCCCTGGTCAAGGGAACGAGCCTTGCGGTAGAAATCAGAAGCAACCCGACATAGGATTCCCGTCTGCTACCACTTGGCTTTCCAGAATATAAAGACACATTACCACGAGATGGAGAGGAGTACTTCTCTTAGGACAAAAAACCCAGCTAATATTCACTTAGTGGGTGCTACCTTAGTGAAGGGTTCAGGGAATAGTGTACCACCTATCCCAATTCCCCTTGCAACAATTCCATGTTAAAAGGTTTGCAAAATCCGCTAATTCTCTCCACCCCATTTCAGTAGTCTGTTTTTCCAGATGATGCACTTCTAACAAAGCCTGTACAGACTCAACACTAGAGTTTATGAAATTGTATCCGGTTTCCTAAGAGAGTCTAACTTGCCCGCCACATTCCTTTTCCTTACAGTTCCTCATAGTATACTTTAAAGGGGTCTCGTTTCGAACATTTTACGAGCCTCTTATATTCACGTTGTGAGTTCCGGAAGTATAACCAGTCTTCATTCTTTTTGCTTTTACAAGCACGATTCTGAATCCACATGATTGATTTCCTGAGTTTTCCAGTTCTCGGTTCAATTGATTCTCTATCGCCCAGCACTTTGTTGCCAAGAAGGTCATTGAGTCCAATCCATTTACATAGAATTCCGCCTTTGTATGACAGTTTTAATTAACAGTGATATAAGAGTGAGAATGCCTCTATTAGTCTTTAATCAATTCTAACGACTTCCCAACAGGTACGCTGAGAGTTCGCATAACAATCTAGCAAGAGTTCAATTTCACCTAATTCTGAAAATCCTGCCAAATTCTTTAATTCTTATGTATGCAGTGGGCCCAAAAATCGTAGGGTAAAAAAGCAGTGGCAACTATTACGTTTCTCCTCTTGCTATTAACCTGGTATTGGAAGGTACCCGCAACGTCTGGGGAACAAAATTGTCTCAGCATAATTACTTCTAACAATTTTGATATTAGGACGCACGCCCTCATTTTGGCATGTTTCTGGTTAAGTTGGCTCACCTTCAAATTTATACATATATGTGTGTTCTAATGTGAAAACCGCCTCTAAGTGATGAGTCTCCTGCGTCCAATGTGGACGACAGCGAAGTTATCAGCTTGTCTTTCTTGCGTCCGATTTCTCATTTGGTGGTGCCGCTCCACCCGTGTCCGCATTCCTCAAAAATTTCGCCTTTTTGCAACTGCCTTCCCAGGTTCACGGTATCCAGTCTGCATAGATATGTCTTTACTACCGTTATTAGTGTAGCTGCATTAACATCACCAACTTTCCTTGGAAGAGAAGATTGTGACACGCCTCCCTCCTCTTTTGCGGCTGAAACTTCCTCCTGCTGAGCCAAGCTTTTCACAGGGGAACAGGAATCTGAAATGTCACTACCAAACTCGCCGTTAAACCTCAACCTGATTAATTATGTTTTACACAATGTCTTACAAAGGAATTTTGGTCTTCTGAAAAAAATTGTTAACCTTTTTGCAAGTCAAAACTTGTAGCTGTGTTATACAATGGAACTTATAAATTCGAGAAGGCTATCGAATGGATTCCATGGAGCCATTGAGTGGGTCTTCCAAGACCGAAGAAGCGTTAAGCAGATCAGAAAGGTCATTGAAGTTGGAATCAATAGCTAAAGTTGAACAATTGTGGTCAAAAGGCAAGATTGAGCACTCACATTTACTTAATTCTATACTTCTATTCCAAGTAATTAATAATGTTTCACCACTGATGCAACGACCATACCTATCCGACTTTCAATCTTAATAAATCCGGCCATCCAAACTTAGCGATTTGTATCCCAACCCAGCTACGAAGCTGCACACCACCCATCGCGAGTCCAACCCTATGACTGTCGCTTACATTTGTGTATCACTTGTGAACTTTCTGAAGTAAATAATGTACATTTCAAACAGTGGTTCTTGAAGGACCATGTCACAGCATATGTTTTTAACAGCGCTAGATATCTACTGCAGCATTCCCTAGCAAAATACCTGCATACATTTAAAAACAGTTAAGTAAAAGAGCATATACACAGTTGTATGTTTATACGTACATTTAGAGCAAATGCAGTTCGTATTCCTTAAAAATTACCCGAATGCATTGACGCTATAGAGACCATGATGCTCGGCAGAGTCAACTGAAAACCGCAACATGCTGTGAAATTGCAAAATGGTTGCAAATGCTATCTTGGTTCTACCTCGCTAACTCTATACGCACCAGTTTTATACATGGCTGGGCAAGATGATGTTCAGCCACAAGCATTGTGCATCCTTTCCTCTGCATCGATAGTAAATCCACATCCACACAATAGGAAGCAGTAAAACTGCACTATCTATATTTCCTTGCTACATGACAGGGACAATTTCAAAGAACTTGTTAATTCCAGCACAACGAATGGAGGACATTGTTCACAGAGGCAGTAGAGTGAAGTGATTAACCCGTTCTGGTCATTAGATGCCGAACCTCTTTGTTTGTCGTTTGGCTGCTTTGGAGATAGTGCTCCTTTGTATCTGATATGTAAATAATTGAAAGCAGCAATTGTCCTTCTGTAGAACGCGGAGTAAGCAGGCCTTCGAAGATTTTCCCTCTACTGCATCACTCGCTTCTTGTTTACTCATTCTCGTTCCCTTTCGATCTTGAACTGATTTTCAGCTCCAAATATGTTAAAAAATTAGAGTTTATTTTTCCCCCGTAAAATACTAAGATACTAAATGAAGCTCCCTGTAGACAATATTATCGTGCGGAAAAACTAGTGGTAAAAGTTTTATTCTTAAAATTCACTCCGATATTATGAGTGGAATTATTCGATGTGGAAATCTGATTATCTGATTATCTGATCATCTCACATGACTGCTTATTCTCTCTAATAAAATTTTTAATTGAATTATTTATCCATTTTTAAGGCTTTTATTTTTATTAGTATCGAGTCGATGTCTATCTGTCTGCTTTTTTATCAATCTTCAAAAGACACTGATCTAGACACACCAGCGTGTGGGACTTTTACCCACTAAAACCACCCCCAACTCCCTTCTTGCACCACGGAACCACCATAAGGTATTACATCACAGGGCGAAGTCACCTTTCTTCTATACGCGGCGCACGCGACCGCGCTTTTCTCCTCTCCTCTGCAAGTCGTAGTTTGGTTTGGATAGATGTGATCATGGAGTTCACCGCATCCCAATTCTCTTGATGTGCTACCACTTTGGGCAGCAGACTGTTTGATACCAGCACCTCTCCTCCTCTAGATTCCTCCTTTCTTCCACATATCTCGGACAGTGGAAGAATACATGCTCTGGGTCCTCTGGGATTCCATGTCAATTTGGACAGTCGGGTGAGGTCTTCAATTTAAACCTGTGCAGTTATTGGCGATATCCTCCGTACCCCGTGAGAAATTGGGTGAGATTATATCATAATTAATCTCACCGTGCCGTCTCTCCAAATACTCCTTGATGGCAGGAATGAGCCTGTGAGTCCACCGACCCTTTCCTGATCGTTCCCACCGCTCTTGCCATCTATTGATGGATCTCTCCCTCTCAGCGTTCTTCGTTTGCGTTAAGGGAGAGATTGGCTTGGCATTGTATATATTCGCCATCTCACCTGCCAAGCTATCAATGGGCATCATACCAGAGATGACCGCAAGATCTGAGACACCTTCAGGGCTGTCCTTCTGTAGACTGCACTCAGTTTGTTAGTGTTAACTGATATCCGCAACGTCTCCTCCAAAGTGGGTCCACATAGAGCATGATTGAGGTCACCACCCTGGCTATACGAAAGCTAGAGATAAGCCGTAGTCCTCCCATGTTCGGTATCATCCTCGCCAGGGCCATACTAGCAGTGGATGATTTACCGCAAAGACACTGCACGTGTTACTTATAGCTGAGCTTCCTGTCTATCACTAACCCCAACTATTTGATGGTCGGCTTGGAAGTGATGATATGATTCCCGATTCTGATACAGGCGTAATTTCTCTTCCGGCGCTTGGTGATGAGGACCGTTTCTGTCTTTTCCTCTGCAAGTGTCAGCCAGAGCTTGCTTGAGTATAGCTCGACATCTTCGAGATGCTTTGCGACAAAAACCAGCGCTATGTTGTCAGCGTAACCAACTAATGTGGCCTCCCTCGGAAGGGGAAGATTAAGTACATCGTTGTACATGATGTGAGTGGGCCCAATACGGACCCCTGCGGGACACTCGCGTAAACAATTTACTCCTAGGGTCTGTCATCAGTGTCATACCAGAGCCTCCTTTCAGATATAAAACTATCGACGATAGCAGCGAGATAGGCGGGAATACCAACCTTCGCTAGGGATTCGCGTATTTTATTCCAATTGGCCGAATTGAATGCATATTACACATCCAGGGTTACTACCACGCAATATTTGCCGGTACTACCCTTTCCGTGAATTGCATCTTCGGCCAAGCCAGTAACCACTTTGATGGCATCAATGATTGATCTGGCTTTACGGAATCCATACTGCCGACCTGAAAGGCTGCCTTGGCTCTCAACAGAATAGTCTATTATAGATTACCCTCTCTAACATTTTCCCCACAGTGTTCAGAAGACATATGGGTCAATATGCGGATGGTCCACCTGAAGGTTTACCAGGCTTAGGCAGAAGTACCAACTCATGCCGCTTCCATGCTGCCTCGAACAAGCTTAAGTTCCTTATTTAGTACTCCGTCCAGGCCCGCCGCTTTATTGTCTCCTATTCTACCGCAGATTTCCAGCAGCTCGCCATCATATTCAGAGGTGGTTGAAAGGTGTCGGCGTCCCCCTCTTTCTGGGGGAATTACCTCTGGATGATTTTCAGCAAGAGGGTAGGACGTTTAATCTGCGGAGATGAACGGCCTCTGAACCGTCCCATCACGATTCTATAAGGACCGCCCCTCGGGTTTACATCCAATTCTGAACAGAGTTCCTTAAAGCATTTCCTCTTGCTTCGCTGGATAGCGAGCTTTAGGGTTTTACGAGCTGCCTTATAGGTGCGCTCTTTTTTCATCTGATCGACTCTTCCTACCGTCCTCTGAGCCACTCTTTTGGCTCGGTGGCAGGCTGATCAAAGGCGGGCCAGTTAACCATTCCAGCAGTAGTTTGGTTTTTTACTGGGAAATGAGCACCCCCTAGGCATGGATGCGTGACATGCTTTGGCGATGCATTAGACCACATGGACGACTCTTGCCGTAAAGGCGCCTGCTTTATCAGGTTGATCTGACCACACCTCTAGGTGTGCTCATCCAAAACTTTTGCAGACCAGCCTGAAATCTTTCTCGATTTTGGACATGATGAGTCTTTCCACTGTGGCTGGATACATGTCTTAAAGAAGATTGGTGGGTGTAGCATTCGCTGACGCACCAGGACATACCACGCACCAGCGTAGACATAACAAAGATCATGTCTACAACCGAACCTGCCTCCCCCCTTTCTAAAAAGTGTTCACGGCACCTACGTTAACCAAAATTATGTCCATCTGCGCAAAAGCTTCTAATAAACCGCGTTCCCTGCCATTTGATTCTCTGCTACCTCACTCATGGGCCCAAGCGTTGAAATCACCAACAATCACCTTTCCTCGAAGTCAGACAGTGTCAGACTTGGGCGATCGATGCTGATGGTGCATACCTTCGCGAAGTGCCCAAACATGAGGCACTTAAAGCACCTCTTCAGTGAAGTTTGTTCTCTTAAACGACAGACAACCCATCCAAACCGAACTTTCCCGGCGCTGCGCTGCCTCCGCTGGTGCTAGTATTGTGGCCGCTTGAGTACCGCCATAAGCTTTTCGTAAACCCGCAACAGACTTTGTCCTTCAGAACAGTACAAATTTCTCCTTTCGATGTCACTTCATCGAGATCCTAATATTGTATGTGGATCTCATGTTTTTGAGCACGTACTGCGACATTCTCCCCAAGTGATTTTTTCACTTGAGTGCGAAAGTCATCAGTTTTGCCCACGCTGGATCTTTTCAGCTCGAACATGAGATCCCCTTTCTGGGTTCTTCGGATTCTGTTCCGTTCAGATCTTTTAGCTCGGGATCTGCTCTGACTTTTCTGAGTATCTCCGCTGTCCTACGCCCTTACTGGAGATAATAATCGTATCTGGACGAGTTCACACTCTTGCTTTTCCTTTCGCTTTTTTACTGGTAACTTTAGTCCATCCATCGTTTTCGTTCGTCTTGGGCTTCGCAACGCTGGTCGACTTTCCTACATTCGCTGTACATTTTCCTCCTTCTGAGCTGTTGGTGCTGGTTTTCAGAATGTCCTGCCCCTGCCCCTTTTTTAAGGTTTTGTGTGAAACAAAACCTTATTTCTCTTAGGCACCTGCTGATTATTTAGAGGATCCCCCTCTTTTTCGCGTACTCGTTTAATACGCCATGATTCGATTGTAGTACGGTTAGGCGTCACTCTCTATAAGCCCCGACAGCGTCACTCCTTTTATACGCCGCTTCACTTTTGGCGTTTATTGGCATTGCCTGTACTTTATCCTTCCCTGTCTCTGGCATTGGTGAAGATCTCAAAGTTGACAAGCTTCTTTTGAATGGATCCCTTTCTTGTTCCTGGAGCACCTCCTGCTTTCGCGCATCTTGAACGTATGCGGTGGCTGTTATCACAGTTTTTGTCGTCCAACGATCTGCCTTCAGTTCATCTTTGTTTGGTCTTGCTACTGGTGTTCTCGGTAAAGTCGTACTTCGCTTGAACACTTCCTCCTCCAGATCCAAACCACTTGTAACATTATATATCAAGTTGGCCAAGTGGCCGAGAACGCCAATAACAAAATCGATAAAAGCAGATCACTGGACGACACAAACGGCAACAACGCGCAACACACATATTCAAGAGGAGCGACAGCAGGAGGTACTCCAGAGACAGGAAAAGGATCCATTCAGAAGAAGTTCCTCAACTTTGAGAACTCCGCCAATGCCAAACATCATAAAAGATAAAACGGAAGGAAAGTCAATGAATGCCAAATACGAAGGACTATTTAAAAGTATTAATCTGGTTCATACTAATGGAAGGCAGAGCGCTGATCCAGAGGAATTACTCTTCACACAGCTTGGTGCAAAACTAGTTGAGTTGTCCGAGTTCATCAAGGACAAGCACAACGTGCACCAAGCCATAAAAAATATGGTGAGAGCTATTGGAGTACTCTACAACAAATCGTAGCAGAAGAGTGAAATTCCAAGGACAATCGAAACCAGCTGCCCCGACGGTGTCACGGGCAGCCCAAGTGACACCTAATCGTATTGCAATCAATCTGCCGCCAAACAAGAGAGTGCGGGAAAAAGATATGAATCCTCTGGGAAATCAGCGGGCGGCAAAGAGGAAAAAGGCATACAAATAGTTCCGAAAAATGGAACTAAAAGCACCCAAGAGAGTAAGTAGGCCCCCAAGTGCAAACTCCCGCAATGGAATCGGCAAAATACAAGGGATATGGGGATCGACCAAAATGACGAAGAAAAAGATAAAAGTGCGAATTCGCCCAGGAGCAATTGTGGTCTCCAGCAAGTGAGATGCTGAATAAGGTCAAAGCTGACCCCGATATAGGCGAAAATGTCAGCAAGATTCGAAGGACCCAGAAGGGTGACCTCATGTTTGATCTGAAAAATATCAGTGTGGGTAAAACTGATGGCTTCCGAACTCAAGTTAAGAACTCACTTGAGGAGAATGTCACTGCACGGACCTAAAAACATGAGGTCGATATACAGTGCAAGGGTCTCGATGAAGTGACATCCAAAAGAGAAAATTACACTGCCTTGATGGACAGTTCAAGTTGGAGAAACTTGCCGAGGAGTTTATTGTAAGTTTGCGGAAAGCCTATATCAATACTGAAACGGCCACATTGCGATTACTAGTGGACGTAGTGCAGAAGTTTTTGGTGGCTAGGAAATTTCGAATCGGATGGGTTGTTTGCCGTCTGAGAGAGCAAATTTCTCTAAAAAGGTACTTCAAGTACCTCATGTTTGGCCATTTCGCGAAGGCATGCACCAGCGACATTGATCGGTCCGATCGATGCAGAAAGTGTGGGGAAAAGGTATATGTGTACAGCTGTTACACCCCATCAAGGCTGACACTTCTTCTCGACGCAAGGGGTCGTGGTCCAAGGCTGATTGCTGGTGACTTCAGTGCTTGGGCCCATGAGTGGGGTAGCAGAGAGATAAATGCAAGGGGCGGCAATCTATTAGACGCTTTTACACAGTTGGATATAATTCTGGCAAACGAAAGTAATGTAAACACCTTTCAGAATGGGTGGTCTGTCTCGATCGTAGACCTATTTTTTTCAGCCCTGTACTGGCACGTGGTATGTCCTAGTGCATCAGCAAGGACTACACCCATAGCGTTCACCAAGCAATCTTCTTTGAACACCGTGCAGAAGACCATCATGCCCGAAACCGAGAAAAATTGAATAAATGAACAGACCTTCATAGAGGTGTGGCTAGACTAACCTAATAAAGCAGCCGCCTCTACGGAAACAGCCGTCTATGTGGCCCAATGCATCGCCAAAGCATGTGCTACGCGCATGGCTAGGAGTTGCTCATTCCCCAGTAGAAGACCAAACTATTGGTGGAATACTGAACTAGCTAGCATTCGACCAACCTATTAGCGAGCCAGAAGAGCGGCTCAGAGGGCGGTAGGCACAATCGACCAAGGGCAAAAGGAATTCGCCTATAAGAAAGCCCGCAAAACCTTAAGCTCGCCATCCAGCTCAGCAAGAGGGAATGCTTTAAGAAGCTCTATTCGGAACCCGTGGGGTGACGCCAACAAAATCGTGATGGAGCGATTCAGAGGCCGATAATCTCCGCAGATCACGTCACCTTCATTATCCAGGGGTTATTCCCCCAGCGGAAGGAGGGCACTGACAGCTTCCAGCGACTTCTAAATGTGACGATAATACCGCCAGTCACCAGTGACGAGCTGCTGGAGATCTGCGCTTGAATAGGAGATAACAAAGCTCTGGATCTCGGTTTTACACAAAACCTTAAAAAAATTTTCATTTTTCTCTCACGCATTACTATTGTTTTCAACTGATGATATCTATTTGGGCGCTACGAACTATCGAATTCCAATATTTATTAAACTTCGTTAATAAATCGAATATTAAGCTACAATTAATGTTCACTTTGTGATTACCCACAGAAATGTGTTCCTAGTCTTTTCGATGAACGTTTATCTGGATGTTGAAGTAGCAATATTGGCGTAGCGTTACCATATCGTTTCTGGAAGATAAACATACGAAAACAATCAGCAGCTACCATGGTTTCAATCTAATTACTTTTATTAACAAACTTAACCTTATGTTCAATGAACGAATCCTTTTCATGGCTGATCTTATCGCAGTGTCAAGTTCTTCAAGAAACTTATCAAATTTCAGAAGTTTCGAACTAGTTCTTATATCTTGAAACTTGATACATAGCCATATACCTATTCACAAAGGCAATGCCATTCTCCTCCCACTTCTTTTGTTGTTGACTTTCTCTGCAATATTCGCGGAATTTCCCAATCCCATCAATGTTCCGACAAAGGATTTTTATGTATAGAAATACGAAATGAAGGACCGAGTTTTCCACAAGAAGAGAATTTCACAAAAATGACAAAAAATGAGAGGCAAAGGATGATGGCACAAGGAGGTTACTATTCCGATAAGATTGAATTCTAGTCGACATAGCATCTGCTTGCTGCGTTCGCTTCTCCCAAGTAGTGGATAGAAATAGGATTCACAGCATTCATTGTGTCCTTTGCTCCTTTTTCCCGCATGTCCTTCCTATTGTTATCATGAAAACAGAATCATGAAACCAATTCATGAAAGGAATAAAAGCTTGTGAAAAGGATCAAACCGACAGCATATCGTCACGCAAAAGTTGCAGGAAATGCATGAATATCCTTTATGTGTGGGCAAATAATAAGTTGTATATTTCGTTCGACATCAATTGACACCAGTCATCCGATAAATAGCCGATCAAGGCCATTGTTAAAGGGGCCGCATTCAATGGGAAAATTTACGATGCAGCTCTTGACTATTTATGATTGGAATAGCAATCCAGTGGCTGGATTTATGTTTATTATGCCTATAAAAGGACGTTAACTGCACTTTAACTAGCTGAACCTATAACGTGCATCCCATCATGAGAACAATTGTCACTAAAACCTGGCATTCAATAACGCTTGATTGCCTCTAAGTATTTCCGGAAAGGATACGGGAGATAACACTATTTGCGCCTCCAAGGCTTTGAGGCCATTGATTTCACAACCTGCAATATTTGGGACTGCAAATTGCACCTAAAAAGTATCAGTTACATAAAGGGTGCGGCAGCGTAACTTCCTTTTTTAAAATGCGCGCCACTCAGTTAGTTGATGTCATAGCGGAGCGCTAGTGGTCTCGTTCAAGAGGGGATACTGTAAAGTTTTGTTCCAACATGGTTCAGTCGCCATCATGCGTTGGAGTAGTGAGGAGCGTGCCTTTGCCGTTGGGGTTTACTTTTCAAGCGGATGTTCGATTATTGCAATACAGCGTGCATTTCGGAATCGCTTTAATTTAGCCCCGTTGGGTCCCGTCCCAGACCGCAAATCAATTGTTACATGGGTCACTACATTCAGACAAATTGCAAGTGCGACAAAAGGAAGAACTGGAGTCCCTCGGCCCGTTAGATCACCTGAGAACATTGAAGCAGTGAGAGCGTCAATGTTGCGATCGCCACGGCGTTCTGCGCGCAAACACGCATCTGCCCTTGGACTATCCGATCGTTCTGTGAGAAGAATTCTTCGTGATGATCTTCATTTTCATCCCTGTAAGATGACGATAGTGCAGGAACTTTCAAAACGTGACTTCAATTCTCGGATGAACGCGTGTGAGCTTCTTCTTGATGTCGTTCCCGAGGGTGCTATTGTTTTTTTTAGCGATGAAGCCCATCTAAATTTGTGTGGATCGGTTAACAAACAAAACATGCGCTACTGGGCTGACACCAACCCTCGAGAATTGCATCAAAAGACTTTGCATTCACCCAAAGTCACAGTGTGGTGTGCAATTTCCTCAGCTGGAATTATTGGTCCCTGGTTTTTTGAGGAAAATGGGGTTACAGTGACAGTGAATTCGGACCGGTATGTAAACATGCTACAGAATTTTTTCTTCCCACGGCTAGAAAATTTGGATTTGGGGGACACTTGGTTCCAACAAGACGGTGCAACAGCACACACTTCAAGAGCATCGATGGCTGTTTTGAGGGAACACTTTCCAGAGCGCCTTATCTCAATTAAAGGCGATTTGGAATGGCCGGCACGCTCTCCCGATCTGTCCCCTTGTGATTTTTTTCTATGGGGTTTTTTGAGATCCCGTGTTTATGTGAACCGTCCAAGAACCCTACAAGATTTGAAGACCAACAGCCAAGAAGAAATTGCCAACATAACACCTGCTATGCTAACAAGAGTCATGACAAACGCCAGAAATCGGTTTACGCAATGTATGGAGAATGGGGGACCTCACTTAACAGATTTGATCTTCAAAACAATGTAAATAAAAACTTTAGACATGTACCTACATTATCAAAAATAAATAAATATTTTCCGATCCATACAATAGTTTTTATTGAGTTTTGAAAAAAGGAAGTTATGCTGCCGCACCCTGTATATGAATGATGTACATATGTACATAATAGATTACCGATTCCATCCACTAATAGCAGAAAGGTTACACAAGTACTGTTTCAGTTAGTCTGGCTTAAGCTTTCCTGTTGGGCAAACCAAGAGTGTATATTGGGTCTACAAAAACTACCATTTAAGTTTTCCCGCTTGCAAAAAATCAGAAAAACTTCTTCGTTAACATTCTGCATACATTTTCAGGATAATCTCCGTTGAAAGTGTCTTCTGTCCCGTTTAAAATGCACTGGAAGTATACACATTTCTAAAAAGTTTCTGAACAAGATGGAACACTTGCATTTTTTACAAATTATCAAAAACTCTGGAAAAGTTCTTAGTGAATATGGAAAAGAAGTGAATATTGAAAGTTGCAAGGGAGGTGAAAATTGTTTCGCAGTGACTTATTTCAGGAAACTTTTTTTATTATAAAATTGTTGCTGTTTTGTTCAATATGTTTGAATGAGGTCAACGGGTTCGGACAGACAGGACAAAGTTGCTAGATGGCAACGATCCTTGTTATTTCCGAGTCAAATCAAGTCACACCTCCCTGTTGATAGCTTCGGATAACCACAATCTGGTGGTGAACTAACTTGAGCGGCGGCGACGACGACGACCCGGCATTGCATTGATTTACCTTAGCAGAGTACATCACATAAATAGTATCCACACTAAATGGACCGGGGACGGCTTTCAGGTGAATGTTGGAGCTACCTCCATCCCAATAATAACCTGCAAGTTGGCAGTGGAGGCTCAGCTGACCTGAACTCTTAACTAGACCCTGATCCCGGATCTGAAGACAAAACCTCGTAAGGATTTGTGTTAGCCCACGCGTGATCTCCCTGCTCGCGTAAACAATCACAGGATCACTTAAGGCGACCGTACTTTCATTGCGACCCAAACTAGAATGACAATACCATCAACAACAACAGTAACAACAAACACGACGACACAACCGGCAATAGCCGAAATATTTAGAAGGAGCAGTAATACACCACGTTCACCACTTCTGATACCTAAAATAGGAGATTTACAAGCAGCGCCAAGTCACGACGGCTGCTTATTGAACTAAGAAAGGCCCACTGTCCCAACGGTGAAGGCGACTGAAAGTGAAAAAGGGAGAACACCCTAGAAGCTGAGAGTCCTGGCGGCCAACCAAGAGAGACTCCATTGAATTCGATATTGGAAAAAGGACTTTCTCGTGGTACTTTCTCCAATCTCGAATTTGGCAAACCCCGAGCTGTGTGACACACCTTTGTCAGGAAAAAAGAATGTCGAACTTCCCAATCAGGCGGAAATGCAAGCCATGTCACCCGAAAGGATGGATCTCATTCGAAAGACAAGCGAAGAACTACTGGACCTTATTGCACACCTGCGAAACTCCTGGAAGACAGTCTAAGAAGAGCTGAGGAAAAAGCACATCGCTAGGGCAATCTCTAGTTGCATAAAACGCAACCCGCCAGAAAAAGCAACAAGGAGAATTCCGTGAGGTAGTAACCAAGAAGACCAATCAGCGTTGAAACAATAACCTAAGCTCAATTACGACGGTAGTGGCTCCCCTGTAGCAGAGTCGAAGTCGACTACGATGGCAAAACATAAAAGGAGAAGGGGCAAACCACGGTCATCATCAAAGGAAGATCTATCACGGAATTTTTTCCGGAAGTCCGCATCAACGTCAAATGAGAAGACGCTGGAATAGATGTTTTATCTATTCAGCGGACTCGAACCGGCGATATACTAGTCGAGCTTAGGTTGAAGACCGACAAGAAGGATACATTCTAGGTGACAGTCCAGAGCCTATAGGCCCGAAAGCAGTGGTTTCCAGCCTAGAACCCACATGCACCATTCAGATAAGGGATCTGGATTGACTAGCTAATATGGATAAGGTAGAAGAAGCGATGCGGTGTCGATAATAATATATTCGCTAAGGTGTAATAATCCCTTTAGTCTGACGTTTTCTTCTGCCCCTTTAGTTGTCCCCATTTACTTTTTTTTATGCAATTCCCATCCTGCCGTTCCTTTAAATATACATTTCAATTAATTAAATTTCTTCCCTATTTTGTTTTAAATAATCCACTAAACCGCTCATTGGTGCAATTACCTTAAATTTTACAACATATCGCACATTATTGAATGCATTCCGGCTAATCGATCGTGACGGGGGGGAATGTGTTGCCGCATTCGTCAACGCAACCGTGTACATTGTTGTCAACGCAGGGTCGGCATGAACTTCGAAGTTCAAGGCCGATTTTAGCGGGACCGGTTTACCGATGGACAGCTGATTAATGGGCCGGCGACGGTACGTGCAGAGCAGTGGCATTGCGACTGTAATCGTTCGAAGTTTCGTATATTTGAGAAGAAATCCGAAAAAATTGTTGTCTGCGGGGAAAACTGACGATTTGGAACAGCTGAGAAACGCTGAATTCCGCCGTTAAGGGTATTATTCATTTCTAGGGGAAGAATTTAGTCGATTCGCCAGCCTGGTGCGGTAGTGTTTCGTATTCCTTTCCACCAGGAGTCGTGAGATTATCATCACCATCAACCACGGCACAACAAGCGGTATCCGCTCTAGGCATACGTTAATAAGGAACTCCAGGCATCCCGGTTTTGCGCCGAGGTCCACCAATTCGATATCCCTAAAAGCTACCTGGCGTCCTGAACTATCTAAAAATAATTCAATTTAAATTTGTTATGGCAAGGCAAGCATGGCTGTATTGGTATTCTATGTAATGAATGGGTTTTTAGCCTTTGCGAATAACCAAAATGAAACTAACAGGCGCTTTTCAAGGAGTTGGTACAAGAAACTCCGTGTCATTACGTTGGATTATCCTGACTAGGATACGAATAGTAGAAAAGAATTCGCATTCATTAATAGGATTATGACTCAGATGGAGAAACGTGTTCAGTCGGAGCTCAGGCGCATTGTGGAGAATTCTAGAGTAAGGCGTTCATTTTTCGATGGAGTGGATGCCCTCAGTAAAAGGCTTTCCGGAATATTGGATACTGCCGGTGGTCGTCAAATCTTCGGTAGGCTAGAGCACTTGAGTACGTGGCAAAACCAGCCGGTGCATATTTTGGGGGAACAGGCAATCGTGCTAAAGTCGTACCAAATGTGTTTGGAATACTAGAACTCAAGGACTGCTGTGCAATGCGGATGGAAAGCTTCCTTTTTAAAGCACAGTCTAACACAGGTATCTTTAATGTGGCTCACCCCATTCCTATAGAAATTAAGTGAAGGGAACTGTCGCCACAGGCGAAATTGCAAAAAGAAGGTCGGGAGGTGGATCGTCTAATTAAGCAGCATAGTGAAGTACTGGCCAGGCAACGACAGCAGGTGCTGGCGCCGAAGGTAGCACCAATCCCATCGACTAGCTTGGTAATTTCGTCATTCCAATCCCGACCTTTCTTTAGATTCAACATTTAAAATTCGAAATACTTAATTTTATTTATTTTTTAAGAAAAAACCTAACAACTGGTCGCTTTAACCTGAAGTCGAAACCCAATGTGCATGGATTTAGCCAAGTAAAAAAATGTATCAATTTTCGCTTCCACTGAGCCGACGTTGAATTTGAAGTCCAAGGTCAGGATGGGATGGGACCGGGTGATTGGATGGACAGTTGATCAACTGCGCACGGGAGATCGTCTTTGCTGGTCGAGGGAAATTCTGTTGCGGTGCTTTGACGAGGAACTAAACTTAAGATGAATTGTTTGTCGTTGAGCGAGTGAGAAGTTTTGAAATGATAATTGTCGCAATAGCGCGAACAATTTTCATGAGTTAAAAGCGGAATAATAAATGTCCGAAAAGCGAGAGAAGTGAAGATTCATTCATTGTTTTATTATTTCGTGTAAATAAGGAAAGTATTTGGGCAAATATAATCACGCACAACTCTGGGTGAAGATATTTAAACGTTTTTTTTTTCTTTTTTTGGCTTTTTGTTAGTTAATATTGAATTTATTTTACTTTTCTTCCTTATTTTTATATTTCTTTCATTTTCTTTTTTTCATTATTTTATGTATATCTCTTTAACTTTCCTTTCTACTCTTATTATTTTTTTATTTTGATTTTGCTTTATTAATCATCTGTATCTAATTTTCGTTTAAATAGAATATAAACAATTTGGGGTATATTTCTTTGAGGACTTCCTTTTTCCCTTTTCCTGCATCTTCCAATAGAATGTCCTAAGAATTCCAAGGCAGGGTAGAAACTTCTAAGACCGCACCTCTCAATACATCTGAGACAAGAAGAATATCGATCGAGGGTGCGATCCGTCGTGGATCCTCCCTTCCGCGGCAGTCGGGTCCGGAGTTTCACGACTCCACGCGCGGTCGAGCTGCTATTTTTTTTATTTTCATTCCAGATTAGCTCGCGTGATGTTATTTCGGTAGGCGAATCCACTTTTTGTTTATTTTTCTGGATCCGGTGCGGGCGCACACATCGAAAAGGGCACGTGAATTTCTGTCAAATAACTCATGGGAGATCGAAGTGACCAAAGGACCGCCTCATATTCCCGAGCCTGACTAGCAGCAAGAAGCGGACAACAACAAAATGAAACCCAAGACTACAGCATCGAAAAGACGAATGAACCCTTAAAGATTGCCCTAGTATGATATCAAAATATACTTTAAAATTTCGATAACGAACAAAAGGAACGGAGCGCCTTTTCACGGGTACCAGTAACAATAAACCGCGGATTATCCAGCTAGTAGTATTACAAGCAATTGTCGTTGGAAGTACGTGGAGATCTCTAAACAAACGTACGCTTCTTCAAATGAGCCACATTCAACCACACTAATTGAACGCCGCGACCTCATAGCCCTGATAAATGCTAGAAAAGAGCTAAAGAGGATCACCATGTCATTAGCATGGAAGTCCGCACTCGAGTAACGGCACTACCTCCAATGTCCTTTGATAATTAGGTAAGAGCCCTACAGACCCCTCTCCGAGAAAAGTGCTTGTGACCGTGAATAACTTTAACAAATCGACACCCACAGCTGGTGCCTTCATAATGGACTCGCGGGAGGACTGGATTAATTATCTTTACTAGGAACCCCTATTAAAGGAAAATCCACCCAAGTATTTGGGAATACACCTCGATTCCAAGCTAAACATTATACATACATTATACAAACATTATATCCAGATGCCTGCCAATCATATGCTTTCCAGATTTATCTTTGAAAAGATATAGCCTGTAATCACTAAGGGAGAAGAATTATCAATATACGACCTAATAATCTTTACGGACGGCTTAGTCATAAAAAACGGATCGAGGGGGATGTTCTCGGATCCCGATTGTAGAATTTTCCTGAACTCTCAAAAAAATAACGACGAAATATTCCAGACGGACATATAAGCCATTTTCTGGTAGTAAATGAATGTTTGCAACCGCGTTATATAAAGCCAGTCCGTGTGGAATTGCCTCCAGTTGCTGCTGAAACTTGGCCGATTGAAATAAATATTTACAATTATAATGATATCACGTCTATAAAATATTCTCTAATGCCTTACTGCGACAGATAGCCACCTACATCCAATATCAAAGAGACTTTGCCCTAGCCAAATCATTAGCAGCTCAGATTTTCTGCCTGCCACTAACTTAAATCTAAATATGGTCATCAACGGCACCATCTTCTTATCAAACTCGAAATCATCAACGATAACACAAGGGTAAAACTTTAAACGCCATGAGACAATTGGGAATCCCAAAAAAAATCCAGATTTCCTAGGCCGACCTCAAAACATTTCATCATTAACAACCGTCGAAGACAAGGGCATGCCCTATCATGTATCCGCAAGAAATACCTCCAACAGATTTCACCAACGAGCCAACGGACCTTAGCAACCGCTTGGGTTCTACCTAAAGGTAATCAACGAGGCTCATGCCAAGTACTCTATGTATGATAGAAAACTTCTGGCTATCTACATCCTATCCTATCCTATCCTATCCCTAAAAGCTGTCTAGCGTCCTACCCTACGCCATCGCTCCATTTCAAGTAGGGTCTGCTCTTCTTCTTTTTTTACCATAGATATTGCCCTTATAGACTTTCCGGGCTGCATCATCCTCATGCATACGGATTAAGTGACCCGCCCACCGTAACCCATTGAGACGGATTTTATCCGCAACCTGACGGGCATGGTATCGGTCATAGGTTTCGTTGTTATATAGGCTACGGAATCGTCCATCCTCATGTAGGGGGCCAAAAATTCTTTGGAGGATTCTTCTCTCGAACGCGACTAAGAGGTCGCAATTTTTCATACATACATTGTCAAGAGCTTTGACCCTATGATGAGTCGTTTCGAGCGGAACAGTTTTTGTAAGCTGAAATCGACTCTGTTGGCAGCCAACAACCGTGCGCGGATTTCATCATCGTAGCTGTTATCGGTTGTGATTTTCGACCCTTAATGGGAGAAATTATCTCTCAAAGTTGAAGTCTCCTATATTTTCTCCTGCCTTCATTGATGTGCAACCCCAAAACCTCGCACCGCCTGCTCGATCTGGATAAAGGCAGTTTGTACGTCTCGGGTGGTTCTTCCCATGATGTCGATATTGTCACCATATTAGTTGGGTGGACTTAAAGAGGATCGTACCTCTTGCATTTATTTCAGCATCACGGATCACTTTCTCGAGGGCCGGGTGAAAAAGGACGCATGATAGGGCATCCCCTTGACGTAAACCATTGTTAATATCGAATGGTCTAGAGAATGATTCTGCTGCTTTTATTTGACCTCCTACATTAGTCAGAGTCAGCCTAGTTAGTCTTATCAATTTCGTCGGGATACCAAATTCTCTCATGGCCGTGTACAGTTTTATCCTGGCTATGCTATCATATCATATCGATGAATAGATGGTGCAACTGGTGTCCATATTCCAACCGTTTTTCCTTCGGTTGCCGCAGAGAGAAGATGTGATCGGTTGCTGATTTACCTGGAGCATGGTATGGCATGGGCCAATAATGTTCTGAGCGTATGGGGCAATCCGGCCCAGCAAGATAGTGGAGAATATTTTATAGATGGTACTCAACAACGTGATACCTCTATATTTGCTGCACTGTGTGATATCTCCCTTTTTATGTGTGAGACAGATAATGCCTCGCTGTCTGTCGTCAGGCATTAATTCGCTGTGCCATACCTTCAGCACAAGTTGATGAACCACTTGATGTAACTGGTCGCCTCCATATTTAACCAATTCGGCTGTAATTCTATCGGTTCCTGCCGACTTATGTTTTTTAAGGCGATGAATTGCTCGGACTGTTTCTCCCTGGTGGTGGCAGTATTTGTCCGTCAGCATGCAGTTGGCGGGACCTCCAACTCGCCAATGTTCTGGTTGTTCAGTAGCTCATTAAAGTACTCAACCCATCGCTCCAATATGCCCATTCTATCGGAAATCAGATATCCCTTTATGTCTCGGCAGGATTGACGTCGAGGTGTATAAGGCTTCATCCTGCTGACTTGTTGGTAAAACTTCCGCGCGTGGTGCGGTTCTTCCTGTACTTTTATAGTTCACACACTTGGTGCTTCCTTTTTCCGTCTGTGAAGTCGCTTCTCCGCTCGACGGAGTTTGTGATAAATCTCTGCGCGTGCCCGCGTTCTTTGAGAATGCAACATTACTCGGTATGCGGCATTCTTCCGTTCCGTTGCTAGCTTACATTCATAGTCAAACCGTTCCGACTCTCCGTTTTTATGATAACGTTCTTCAAGTGGTTGTGAAGATCATTTGTTGATGTTTCATCTCCACGATCTCTGTTGACTGCGGTTATTGCGGCATTCATTTCCCTCTTATAGGTGTCGTGGAGAGCCATGTTGTGGATGGCTTCAGTATTCACTCTCAACTGATTGCCAGAGGGGATTGTAGGTGGTGTCGTAGTTCTAGTTCGGAGCACCATGCCAACGAGATAGTGATCCGAGTTCTGACATTCGTCAAGGCTGGGAGGTGGCGGTAGTCTGGAGAGTATGTATGTTTGTGGACTGCTTTCCGCGCAAACCAGGTACTTCCAACAACCATTTCGTGCGATACTGCTAATTGAATAATGCGCAATCCGTTATCATTGGTATCCTATGTAAGCTATAGGAGCCGACGTATCTCCTGAATACAGGCTCCTTCCCTACTTGACTGTTGAAATCTCCAAGTATGATTTTGAAATCATATCTGGGACAGGCTTCGAGGGTTCGTTCTACTGTCTCGTAGATGGTATCCTCCTCCGACTCTGCAGTCTCCTCTGAAGGGGCGTGAACTTTTATGAGACTTATATTTCTAAACTTGCCTCGCAAACGCAGAGTGCATAGCCCTTCGTTTATATTTTCAAAAGCGATAACAGACGGTTTCATTTTTTGGCTGACTAAGAAACCTACTCCGAGCACATAGTTTACTGGATGGCCGCTATAATATATAGTATAGCGGCTCTTCTCCAGGAAACCGGTCCCTGTCCTTCGCATCTCTTGCATCGCTGTTACATCAGCCTTATATTGAGACAGGGTATCGGCTAGCTACTCAGCAGCATTCGGTCTGTACATCCTTACGGCACTTGCAAACTAATCCGAACCTTCGACTCCAATGGATGGACATCCTCGGAACGGAAACCACTATTCTGTGTGAAATAAGCTCCAAGCCACGACACCATTTTCCAGTCGAATTCAGAAAAAGCATCTTCGACAGCCTTTATGGGCTCAGCCACCCCGACATCCGAACTACTCGAAAACTTGTTTCTCAACGCTACTTCTGGCCAAACATGAATCACGATATTGGAGAATGGTGCCAACGGGTGTGCCGACCACTGGCACCGATCCCTGAAAAGCGGTATCATAACCAAGTCCGCAGTGAACTCGACCCTTGCCCAAAGTTCTATTAGGCCTTCATTCCCCGCCGAATTGGTCTACGGCACTGACTTGCGGCTTTCAAATACGACATCGACGAAGGTATAAATAACATTTGTCAACAGGCATGCCTCTCGGATCACTGCCGAGTCCACTCTGTGGAATATCATGTACAATGGAGTCTTAGGCCTGCCCTTACCGAAGGCTCTTGTCTGCGCCGCCGATATTACCGTGATAGTAGTGGCAACGCACTTCCTCGAAATGTAGGTAGCAACACATGCGGGACTAGTACTCGGGGATCACAAAACGGAAGTCATCCTAATAACAGCCCGAAAAATCCTGGAATACATCGGGACATGAGTTGGAAACCAGACGACAAGAAGGAAGAAGGCAACCAAACAACTGGGGGTAATGCTCATGACCGGATGGCGTAGTGGTTAGAGCGCTAGGCTGTCGAACAGAAGGTGCGGTTCAAATCTCACTGCCACCAATCGACTTAGCTCCGAATGAGTACCTAAGTCAAATCAGGGTAATAATCTTGGGCGAAGCCAACACTGACAATCCAATTATCATAGATTGTTGCGCCAACGATTATTATTATTGCTAATACTCGATACTCGACTAAGATTTAAGGTGCACGAAGGATATGCTTAGAAAATGGCATCAGTATTACAGGCAGCACTCTCCCAAATGATACCAAATATCGGGGACCTACAAGCATCAGCAGAATATTGCTTCGTCAAGTCATTAGCTCGGTCTTGCTCTACGCCACTTCTCTATGGATTACATCATAAACAACGTGGTATATCAGAAAAAGCATGTCGTGGTCATTCAGGCAGCCGCGGCCGGTTTGTTGCCGGTAGCTGTGTTAACTCAAGAGATGTAATGAAAGATGTTAACCAAAAACAACGAGTGAAGGGCAAAATCAGTGGTTAGATGACAGACCCAGTAGAATAGCTAAACGAAAGGCCGACGAACACAAAAATTGATTCTAATAGTCGATAAGTGAGTTAATCGTCGCCATTGAGATTTAAGTTACCAATTATTTCAGATACTATCTGGTCATGGTGGCTACATCCAGGTACTTATATAGGTTTGGCAACGACAAGAAGACGCAGAGCATGCAATTTTCTTATGCAGGTAGTTCGTGACGTGGAGAACCAACATTCGGAATGTGCAGTGGATCACATGCTACAATCGGAACATGAAATGAGGTGGCATTTAGAACAAACGTACAAAGGGAATGGCTTGCTATAGCCACGCACTTAGCAACATACTAGCTCATGGGCCCGAAAGTAATTGCTAATGACAGTTCCGCGAAGTGATTGGTGTTCTACCTGCCGGTCCACGGTTCGTATATCGTGTACGTCAGCAGTTTCCGCTAACACCGTTAAAACATTCCGCATCCGTGGCTACACAAAAAAAAAACAGATAAACTCTCTCCCAAGCAAAATCGCTGAGTCTCTATTTTGCACTGCGTCTGGCTGTAAAAGTTGGATTCATGGGGTTTATAGTTGGCATCCACCTAGCAAAATATGCACCACTGAACTCCGAATTTAAATAAGCTTCGTAGAGAAGCTTCGATTACCGGAATAAGATGGGAGAGACCCAAATTCTCTTATAAATAGCCACCTCAGTAGAATTTTCTCCAGGGCGTTTATCTTCGAACAAGACCACAGTCTAGTGGATCGTCCTTGCTGATAAAAACAACACTGTGAAGCCCATCCTCTCATAAACAGCGCATCTGCTCGCGGTCGGCTAATTAGCGTTTACCCTGTTTCTATTCAAAGTAAAGTCTACAAAACATTCAGCTCATTTCCGCAGATGTGCATAAAAACTTCGGAAGAATAGTTTCCTTAATTGTTCCGGAAGTATTTCAATCTTTCTATTCAAGCATACAAATTGGAGTCTAAGGCTTTTAAGAAAAGTGGAAATCTACCAATGGAGTAAATGAAACTCCATAAAAACATTTACTTCAAGAATCGAGAAAATACAATTTAGACCTAATATTCCAATAAACTGTGGATATAAATTCAATTCTAATGTATTCCTTAGATATGCCTTCTAATCATCCATCGGCTCTGGAATATCTCCTATGTCATTTAGCACTGGACCAGCTGGGACGTCGTTCTTGCCGTCACTTTTCTTTCCGATTATATCCACAACAAAATTCAGACCATGTCCTCTCTGAGATTTGAAATTAATCTCTACGGATTTAAATCCAGGACCACCCCTCAGTAAAGTTGCGTACCCGCCTTCACCATCAGTGCTCTGATCATAACAACGAACGCTGGTTATAACGTAACCATCCTGTGAAATAAAATTTGGATAAAAATGCAATCGTTCTATGGGGTTTTTGTCCGAAATATTACCTTGCCAGAATATTCCAAAACTTTTTGAACCTTCCTCAAGAATTTAGATCCCATCTTAACAAAACTACGGGTCAACCGGACATCACCTTCACCAGCGACGCCCCAAACAACGTTATGTTTTTGGCTGGATTCTCCGGAGACTAGCGCTGCCAAAATGACTACAGCAAAAATTATAAGAAGTTTCATGTTGTTTAAATTAAGCAGCTTCTCCGTTGAACTTTACTTAACTATTGAATGTTACTGGTATTTTCAAAAGCGTTTATATACTGACTGAATAGCTGATAAGATCTATGTTATAAAATTTAGGGTTTTGGAGAAAGTGAGCCGTACAGGTAAAACAAACCAGCACTCAAAAATTGAAATTAAAATAATAAAAACTCCAATATAAGTGCAAGTGCAGTACCACTTTTGGCCCATGACCCTAAACGAGAAGGAAAGAGTAGTTTTCACATTCAATAGTACAAGTGTTCTATCTCATTTTGCATATCCTATTAGGTGGGCCCAATCACTGACTGAAGAAACTACTCACGCTGTCGAAACATTTTCTTTTTCTTCAGTTATTTTCCCGTTCAAAAGCAGGGTCGGCTCGTCATGACCGGTTGCATCATTTTGTTCTATCAAAGACCAGATCTGCATGCAGTCGCGAGGCTATCAAATCACCATACAGCGTATCATACCACCGTTGTTTCGTCCGCCCTTTTGATTGCTTACCATAGATTTCGATGCTTAGACCAATCTTGGCGAGTGAATTTCCGTTAGAGCGAATTACATGACTATACCATGGAAGACACCTCGCTTGCAATTGTGACGCCACTAGTCCAACGCAACATCTTCGTCTTCCTTACCGCGGGACGCCGTTCATTGTCTTTTATGGTCGACCAACACTGAGAACCATAGAGGGCAACTAGACGGACAACATTGCGGTAAATTTTAGATTTGGCATAAGTTGTGAAATGGCACAATTCAGGTTGTGTAAAGCAATCTCATAACGCAGTTCTCCATTGGCTGATAATATTGACCCGAAATATTTAAATCGCTCAATTCTGGGCAGGTCAATGCCACTGACAGTGAACTGTATCTGTTCCATTTGATTTAATTTGAGACCTTATCGCATGAAGCGATCATTCCATATTTGGACAAGTTGCAAGGGATCATTTTTGCTATTAGACTAGGAAAACATCGTCTGCCTATAGCAATGTACAGGTTGGTGGACATTCGATTCGCTCGCCACCCTTATTGCCCTTTGTCTTTTCATCCACATGACCATTAAGGTCGCCTGCAATGATGATATAATCATCAATAAGCACGTTGCAAGTCTTTGCATCGTGAAGTTGCCAGAAGGCATGTTTCCTGGCATCAGATCAACCTCCCTGTGATGCGTACGTGGTGAAGTAGTGAATAGTACGTGATATAATGGTCAGCTTCATCTGCCGATTATCAAATCGTAATTTCCACTAAGGGTGAGACATATATTTGTTTTACTCGGACTAACTACTCACGCCCTAACGTCGTCCATGCTTCAAGAACCCTTGCCCATTTCTCGACATGGGTGTAACAAACGGTCGTAAAACTTTTTGTTCGAATTTATTAAATGTTTCAAGTAGTCTATTCAAATCTTTGTAGGGCTCGCCACAGAACGTACACTCTTCTGCATTGATATACGTAGTTCTAAGATGGCCTACTCCGCAGCTGTTGTGGAGCAAGGGATTGCACAGCATTGCGTTTCATATTATGCGACCTACCTACTATCACTTTTGTATTTTAATCAAAACCATCACCAGTATTTGACCCGTTCGCCGACGTAGTTCTTCTTTCGAAATTATCTTATCATCAAGTACCCGATTAAATTTCATTGACTGATGATGATGATGATTCAATTGTTTTTAGAATCAACTCACAGAAACCCAGGAAGAGCTGAAACCGAGAGAATGATAGCTGGATACTCTTCGATATGGAGACGAATGTTCGGAAAACTTGAGTACACGGATGGAATTAGGCTCGCTTTAGTGGTTTCCAGAAATAGTCAATTCTAATACTGACGCTTCAGACCAAACATTCAAACATAAAGCCCCTAAAGGAGCTATTGAGGTGGTTTATATGGTCCCCGGCCCCTGGAAATATAAGTACAAAATCGTTCCACTATCTGTCTGATACAAGGACAAATTCAAGCATCCTTTCAAGCACTTAAGTTTGTAAGGAGGCCGTTGGGATATTCTAGTTGTGCTTCTATCAATCCATCGAAGGCATCAGCGAACATCCTGTCCAAAAGCTAATGAGATGCACACTGAACAAGGCAGGCACAGCTGAAATACGTGCTCTCTGCCATTGCAAGGATAATATTTAACATAGTCCAAGAACACATAAAAAAACATCTCGAAAGCCTGATCGACAGTGAGCAGGCTGGTTTCCGCGTTGTATCTTCCTGAACCGATCACATTAACAACCTTCTGATGATTATACGGCAGTATGCGAAATTTAGATCCTCGCTTTCCCTAATCTTTATCGATTTTGAGAGTGCGCGAGTGAAATATGTCCACACAAAATATCTCCTGCTGGATCGAGGTAAATACTCCGAGAAATTTTAGGTCAAACGCAGAGTTTGCTATTTTATTTTATTTCTTCTTGTTATCACTTACGCCATCCATGTCGAAATATGTGAAGGGATTCAATAGATTATGTCATCTTTCGCAATCTCACCTACGCTGATAGCATCTGCTTGCTCTCTTACCGAGTCATCAATCTCAGCCAAATACCCCGCAAAAAAGAAGACAAGTAAAGTTAGACTGAAAATGAATGCCAACAAAACCAAGTTTAATTTGACTGGTCACCGCATTCCTCGGCAACTGCATCAATGGGCAGAATACCGAGGATTGGGACAAGTTTATATATTGTACCGAACTTGATGTCATTCCTTGTGTTAACAATTCTTAATCCACTTTTGATGCCTTGCCCAAAGTCTTGATATGAAGTTAACTCAATACCAGTTCAACATCCCGTTTAAGCTGGTCTACACCAATATTCTATACGTTCCAGTATATGAGAGCAGCGCATGGAAACTGTCCGCTATTGTTACTGGAACGCTACTAACCTTCGCGCCTGCAATATCAGACGAAGAACTTTATAAACCTCCAGGTCGGATACCCCCTGATGTGTTGAATACAAAAGTGGCAATGACTAGGTGACACCTTCAGTGAGGCCGAAAATTCTATTGCGGTTTATGCCATCCGATATAATTCACTACCCCAGGATGGCCGACGAATAGGTCGCTCCGAGCGACGCCAAAAATTGAAAGAAGGGTGCAAGCGTCAAGGAATGTTTTGCGGGAAGCACAACGCCGGAAACCAAAAACCAAACCACTATAGTTAAACTACTTCCTTTCCAATTTCACCAAATTTAATGTTGCGAAATTGCATTAGTTGATATCTAAACTCTACAATAAGCCTCCTACAAGCTAGCCCTTGTTCATCCCGTGTCTACACCTCTACAAGGTTGCGGCCAGAAGAAGGAGTCTCATGGTCAGATCCAATGACCGCAGTGCCTCAGTAGTGGGAACCTTGGCTACTATGGCATCTAATGTTACAAGCGTACGGGAGGGACTGGAACTGGATCCAACCGCTAGCTCAGTGGGAAGTGTGTAGCGAGATTCTTCGATGAGGAGGAATCCTTGACGCCGAATCATCCGAGCAATGCTTTGGGCAACGATCAATCTGGAGCTGCCTTTACTGTCCCAGGTAAAAAGACCGTGAAGCTGTTGTGAAGGAGCGCAGTAACATTTACGAGAATATTAGGGCCATGATAAGAGGCATCCGTTTGGCGTACGGGAAAGCCCAGAATGAACGAGGGAGAAAGCTATTGATTGAAAAAGTGAACCGGGCAACTCAAGTAGCGCCGGTTCAAAATACAAAAGGGAGAAACCGGTGAAGAGGCTGCGCGAAAAGCTGCACTACTCAACAGGCCAACAAACCCCGAAAAGAAAAAAGGATTCAACTCCCAAAAAGGCGGAGCTCATAAGAACTATGACTGAAGCTGCCAGTGAAACTATTGCACCGGTGACCTCGAAAAAAGAGAACGGACCTTCAAAGGCGGAAAGTGGAAACGCCTAAAAGAAATGATCGGAGAAAGATAATACCGGAGGTGATTATTATTTCCAAACGAGGCGAAGGGTCATATGCCTACATTCTCAGGAGGGTGAAGGCTGACCCCCAAATCACCAACTTGGGAGACAATGTCAGCCGCATTAGAGGTCCCAGAAGGTAGACCCTATGTTGGAGCTTAAGAAATCCAAAGATGTAACCGTGGACAAATTCTTGAGCCAAATCGGAAACGTCGTTAGGACAGGAAGCCGACATAAAAGGTAGCAGACCAGAAATCACTATAATCTGCAAGCATATAGATGAAATCACAACGAAGGACGAGGTTCGCGAAGCGTAGGAGAAGCAGTTCGATCTTGCTGCACTACAAGAGTCATCGCTGAAAACGCCGACGAAAGCCTACAACACAAACCGCCATCATCAGCCTACCAGTGTTAGCAGGAGAGTGAGATAGGCTGGGTTATGTGTCGTCTGAAGGAACACGTGGTGTTGAAGCGATGCTTTAGATGCCTTGGCATCGGTTACATTAGGAACGCATGCACTAATCCAAATGACAGGTCGAAACACTCAAAGAGATGCGGAGTGGAAGGCCATATCAGCAAGAACTGCAGAGCTGACCCAAATTACCTACTGTGTAAAGAGAAGGAGGATGTGGATCATCGGCACATTGCCCGGAATACAGGAGAGTCCTTAGCACAAATCGCAAATGAGGTTGATACAAATCAACCTCAACCACTGCGAGGCGGCGCAGGGTCTACTCTCACAAACTATGCGCGAAAAAACATCGATGTGGCCATAATAAGTGAAGCATATCGAAGACACGGTGGTAGCATTTGGGTCAAAGACCAAACGAGCCAAGCAGCCTTCGAGAAAATAAGGAGCACCCGGAGGAGGGCTTTATTAGAGCGAAGGTGAAAGGCATCCACATCTATAGCTGCTGCGCTCTGCGTTTGGATGCAAGAGGACGTTGGCCAACCATAATAGCGAGAGATTTTAATGCGTCGCCTCTTGAATGGGGCAGCCGAACAACAAATGCGAGGGGACGTGTCCTCGTCGGAGCATTCGCGGAGCTAGACGTGGTACTGGAGACTGTTGGGGCCCCGTACACTTTCCGGGGAAGGGGCCTGGGGTCAATAGTGGACGTGACATATGTGAGTGCCACTTTAGCCAGTAGATTCGCTTGACTTGTCAGTGAGGACTATACCCACAGCGATCATCAGGCAATCTACATAGAAATCAAGGGCGGATTGAGCTCGAAAAAGAGTTCTCGCAGAATGCCGGGTGGTATGCTCGGCTGGACGGCGAAAGCTTTCGAGGGGGACAGACTTACCGTGGCGCTCAAATCCGACATATCAATGTATGGTAGGGCTAGAGAAAAAGCCACCCAATTCACCAGATGGGTGGCGGAAGCATGCGATGCTACTATGTTCAAAAGACTATTGCTCCCCAGTAGGCAACCCAACTGCTGGTGGATCAATGAAATCACAAGCTTCCGAGCCACATGTTTCCGAGCAAGCGGGCTTTGCCAAAGGCAGAGGAGAGAACCCGGTGGCGACCGTCGAGAGGAGGCACACAGGCAATTGCGTGGCCACCTAAAAGAAGCCATTCGAAAAAGCAAAAAGAAATGCTTCGAATAGCTGTGTGGCCATGCCGACATAAGCCCTTGGGGCGAGGCCTACAGAATGGCAATGACAAGGCCGCGGAAATCAACCTAAGTATCCTATCCGCGCCTACTGAAAAAGATTATTACCGCCCTGTTTTCTCACCACGAAAATAGGGCATAATACCTCCAGTAACTGTGGAGGAGCTGCGGGAAATATATGATAGGATCGGTGATTTGGATGGTATCCGCAAACGAGCTTTAAAACTGGCAGTCAAGACTAGACCCGACCTTTTCGCCAACACCTTCAAGGAATGCCTAAAAGAAGGAATATTCCCTGTCCAGTGGAAAAAGCAAAAGTTGGTGATGCTTCCGAAACCTGGCAAGCCACGTGCAAACCTAGCATCGTATCGTCCTATCTGTCTGCTTCAACTCGGCCAACTGTAATAGAATTAAAGGGGCGTTGGCTGACATAGGTGTTCCCGAATACTTTGCGAATTCGGTGGAAAACTACCTCTCAAAGAGGACTCTAAGTTACGTGGCAGACGAGGGCCCCAAAGAGTACATTATTACAGCCGGAGTACCACAGAGATCGGTACTTGGTCCCCTGTTGCGGAATATCAGGTATAATGAGTGCCTTGCTCTTCCCGCCCCAGAGGGGACTACGATTGCCGGCTTTGCTGATGACCTAGCTCTGGTTGGTGCCGCAAAACACCCAGAAGATATCGAAATCTAGGCGACGGAAACAGGGAGAGCGGTAAAGTCCTGGCTAGAAAGAGCCGGGCTGACCTTGGCGGACGCGAAAACGGAAGCGGTCTTAATAACCAACCGCAGAAAAATAACACTGTGAAAGTGGAAGGTGGATACATGGTCGTATCACATACCTGGAGATAATAATGGACACCAAATTAAATTTTACGGAACACCTAGAATATGCATGCCAAAAGGCAGCCAGTGCCACCACGGCACTTGCAAAATTGTTGCCGAATGTGGGTTGAAACACTGCAGGAAGTTGAACTCAGTTTACCGGCTGATCGCTTTGAGGGTTTCCAGTGTTTTTAGAACCACATCAGATGAGGCAGTATTAGTGGTGGCAGGCATAATCCCTGTCGACATTCTGGTTAAAGAAATTAACATGCCTGACCTGACCTGTACCATGCAAGTCGTGCAAGGCCAGAGTCACATGATCTCTAGCGAGTATACGAAAGGTCGATGGGCACACAGGCTCATTCTCAACCAACTACCAGCCAACTACCACATTACCTAGTTTCTCACGGGACATGGTCATTGCTACAGGCAGTATCTGCACCGCTTTGGGTTGGATGATTCTCCGAATTGTCCCAGATGCGATGGCATACCGAACGATCCAGAGCATGTGATGTTTCACTGCCCACGATTTGCGATGGAGAAAAGGAACTTAAACCAGGTGCTGGGCGGGAGCGTGACGCCGGAGAGGTTAGTTGCGGATATGCTGCATGCTACATATATATATGTACATATATAGTCTTGGAATATTGTGCCTATATTGCTGAAAATCTTGCTCAAAAGGAGGGGTGTTCACGCATTGCAGAAATTCATAAAAACCTGGAAACCGCCTAAAAGAAAAGTAGCCAAACTGAATTTCTCGACTAGCAAGTAGCAGCCAGCGAACCTATGAATCAAAGGGTATCTTCCAAATGCCTATATCATCTACTTGGAGGAAGAGATCGGCCATACGAGATTATTTCTAAAGGACCGGTGTCGACTGACTCAATTTAATTCAATGGAAAAGGAGATTTCAAGAAAACCGATTCCCAACCTTCCTTTAAAATCTCCTATATCATACCCGTGGGAGATAAAATGTTTTATTAATTATTATTCGATTGCGGCATTCGGATAGATAACATTATCTCGCCGTAAAAGGAGCTTCTTTCTAACTTTAGTTATGCCGCGGATATAAAGGATGCTATGTTGAAATGTACATATCTGCTCGTCTACTAACCCCACTGCGCCAAAGCGCTATATTAACAAACTGCTACAAATTGACTTCTCATAATAATATTTTTTTTTTGAAAAAGACCCTACAAAACCTTATGTAGTTAAATAATTTATTATTTAATTTAAATAGTTTCCGTTTGATTAAGCTGTGATTACCGTTGAAATTAAATAATCACCTAGGCCCAACATAAATTTAAATATACATAAGGCAATTATAATGGTTACTTATCGCCTCCAATTTTTTATATTACTTTAACGATACATACTTTGATATTGTATCAAAATATACCACACATAGGCATGAATGCTATTCAATCATAATTGAAAAGTGAGAAGAAACGCATCAGCGAAGCGAATATTTTATGTTCACTTCATTTATTTTAATTATTTGAGGAATTTAAAACGTTTTATTTTATCAAAAATTTCAGACGATTATCGAATCGTGAAGTGGATATAACACGACTATCAATCTGAACACGCAAAAACCCAAAGTAGTAATATGTCAGCCTTTTTCTTCGAGTTTAAAGAACAATCCATCCTAAAACGAATAGATAACCACAACCTTGTTCATGTCACATGAAGCCCCTCTTCATGCCACATGATGGGGCATCTGTTTATCAAACTTCACCGGCCTCGGTTTTTCGCCCTACTTCTTGCCGACTTCCCGGCTTCCCGGCTGCCTGTCGTCCAAGAACGAATGACTTACGGTGTTAGGCGATCGATCCGGAGCTCTGCCCCACATTCCAACCAACCGAGCAGTTCCCCCCCCCCCCCCCCCTTTGCCAATCTAGAGTTTTTTCTAGTTTCTACCTCAATAGCATTATGTCCTCACACGCCCATGAGTGCGACAAAATTGCCGGATAATCGAGTGGGGGAGCCGGGTGATGGTCGGCTCATATTTTGTTGTTGACTTCACTACCAGGCTATTTAGGCTTTTCTTGATGTTCGTTCTGGCTACGTCGGGAGAATAGTAAGCCAAATCTATAAGCGTAGCCTGAAACCGACGCTAAGAAAATAGCATTGTAAACTATAGGGATTTTTCTATCTGTCATTGAGCGTCTTGAAAATGTGCTTTTAACTACACCATATATGTATCTCCCAATAATCCATTTCCTTAAAAAGCATTCCCCGAGGTTGTTACGTAAGTAAAAAAGGGTACGATTTCAACTCTATCTTCCCTCATTTTCCACTAGACCAACAACTAAACCTCGGGAAAGGATAAGCCCATCCCAGGCTAGATTATTATGGTCGAGTGTAGGATACTGTTACTGCTATTCAGACTAACTACTTGAGTGAGACAAGAAACTCAATATTTTTTTTCATCAAATGTTTAGTACAATTCACTTTCACGTTTCTGTAATCAGCCATATTTTATGGTGCCCGTTTAAAATGTAACCTACAATTAAGATATTTGTCATCCAGTAAACAAGAGCGCGCTTGTATTGTGCGTAGCTACCTCCACCTGCCACTAGGCACGAACATAACAAACAGAGGAAGGCAAGAAAAGATTCAAGTGATGGTCTTTTTGGAGGTCGATAAAGTCCATCAAGGAGTTCACTCCGTCAGTCAAATCAGACGAAACACAAGTGGCTCCATACAAAATATTAAGTTCGATTGTAGAACATTATTCAATATGCTTATTGTTACTGATCACATCCCGCCCCAGGAGGTTCTCCTGTGATTACCTACCAAGCCAATCGTGTCTACAGAGCCAGTGAGCACTTGAACTGTCAATTACAGCCGTACTTATAAGACCACATATAATCAAACTTACACAAACAAAAGCAAACAAAAACACAGTAGACTGCTAACAAAGAACAGCAACATAGGAAGTCGACATAAAGGCAGGATCGTGGGTAGCGGAGCACCCGTCAAGCCATGCGCACCTCAGGATGACAGAAAACCCCAAACCAAACCATGAAGCTAACTATGCTGTAATTTCCAGAAGGAACATAAGAATAGTGCTGGCTCAAGCAACCTGGGTGTATCAGGGACAGATTCGTGGTGTGCAAGGAGTAAGAAGACGAGGTACGAGGTAGTTAACTAGCCTATGACCCATATAATTGTGCCGATGTCGCTTAGATGGTTTTCTTGTGTATGTTGTCCCATCCCATGTGACAAGTCATAAACAGCTGTGCAATACCATATATCCGCAGTCATGTGCTCGCAATCACGCGGGCCCACACCAATGCACTTCAACACACACGACACTAACATCAGCCCTCATTTCCCGCAATTGCTGTCGCGATCGAAGATGGGCAATGACTTTTCTCTACCATAAAATTTCGATTATTGACCTGGGAGTTGAAACTCCTGAATATACTCTTCTTGGCAAGGAGAAAGTATGAAGGTAATTTGGGATTCCTTGCATCACTCCTAAACGCAATTTAAAACCCCCTTTCTGACTGAAGACCTCGTAGCTCCGCCATGCTGTTTACATAGCATGAGGGCCCTAAGCTTAGATAAGGAAGAGGGGTTTGGGGCAACATACTTTCTACTATGCACATTAAAACAAAAATAAAATGCTGAGATCAGGAAGCAAGATAAATAGTAGAGAGTTACTCCACAATGCTAACTTTAACCTGATGACAGGTCCTGTGACAGGCCGACAAAGAAAATGCATTCAATGTCGTTAAAAACGAAATAATCGTTTGAATGGAAAAATGCTAGGGCATTTGGGAAAAGTGCTAAGGTTTTCAACTCGGTAGTCGCGGGCCCCGGTCCTGGACGAATGGACGGCGTCTGGACGTAACTAAATTAATATGAACAAAGCAAATTTGTATCTGCACACCAAATATTGATACTCTCACGGGAAAGACCGAGGAACTCGCAAGAGCCCTTCGGACAAGGTGCATTAATATCTGCGCTCTGCAGAATACCGGGTTGTCTGGTCCAAAAGCTGCGTCTTAGAATGCGAAAGCGGTAAAAATGACTACAAAAGTTCGTATTTTAGTTTCCCACACACTCAATTCGGTATCGGCATTGCCATCTCAGAGGGTTTCCGTGATGCCATTAAAGAAGTCGCACGATTTGATGATCGGTTGATGAAGCTCACCATTATTTCACCTGATCGCCCAATTCACTTCTTCACCGCGTAAGCACCACAGAGAGGTCGACCTGAAGCTGAGAAAGATGCCTTCTGGCAACTTCTCGGTGCGAAGACCTGCATTATCACTACAGGCGACTTTAATGGTCATGTGGGTAAAAATGCAGACGGCATCTGGAGCCATGTGAGTAAAGGGTTATAAGCCCGTAATGAGCAAGCGTATCGTCGATGATCCGGGCACCCATGGCCTTTCACCTATGAATACTGGGTTCATCAAATTATCTCATCTTCGTACATTTTATAGTGGGAATAGTAAACCGCAAATCGACTATATTCTCATAAGACGCTGACATTTTAACACCGTCACTGACTGCAAAGCCGTTCCCTCTAAGACAATCGCACTTCAACTTTAGCCGTTGATTGGTCTAGAACGAATGATGCCACCGCTAAAGCAGCGCGAGGGACATACTGGCCCGTCGCGCATTAAATGCTGGCGAATTCGTGAGAAGAAAAAAAAAAGAATTCCTTTAATTACCAACCAGAAGGCACTATATCAAAACTTCTACAATCGTTTCTGAAAGGCAAGGCCGGCTTAAACACTTCATTTTAATGTGTGTATGCCAACATATGCAGAGCTGTCCACATGGATAGCTGCTTATTAAACGAAACGGAATATTAGCACACAAAATTCTGGATTTATGAAAAGCGTAGCATAAACGCACAAATCCCACTATACATATATCCCAAGAAGATTAATCTCCCGGCATTCAATAAAAAGGTTAATGAACTCCAACTTCCATCCCTTTTAGATAAACGGCTTGAAATATTAAGAGATTATTACCACACATGGTATACTGAATATGTCAAGCCATGATGAAACTCATACTTAGCTGCGGCCCACCAATATGGTGATCAAACACATACTATGGTATACCAATGGATCTAAAGCAGAAGACGGGACGTATACTGAAATACATGGAGTTTGTCCGAGGCACGTCATGTCACAGCCCCTAAGTCAACATACCACTGCTTTTGAGGCGGAGTTATGCACAGTAGACTTGTGTCTTGGAATATCTATTGACAAAGTTCGAAAGTGTCGAAATTCACGTTTTCTCAGACGACATTTGAAACTACATCATCTCAAACTAGATTTTAATTGGTATGAAAGTATCAACAAAACCTAAAAACCCACAGCATAAAGGCATTTATGGCAATGAGAGGTTAAATGAACTTACAGTACAGCGATCTTAAACTCTATTTGTCGGACCAGAGTTTGAGTTAGCAAAAATGTGATTTGAAAATCGTTGCGAATATTTTATTAAGATGTGGTTTTAATTTTCCTATCAATCTTGTTTAAGACAAATTTTAGTGAAAAATTGAAAATGGTAAAAATCGTTGGCGCAACAATCCATATTGGATCAGGGCCTTGAAGTGTGTTAGAGCACTTCAATTTGCCTTTGCCCTGATAAGAAACCGTAAAGCCGTCGTCGCTTGACTTTTTTAAAAGTTTGGGTGCAAGCCCTAAGCGAGGGGTCCGTGGACCAGGAAAGAGCGAGTAAGTTGCTCCCTATTTGGTCCAGTCCAGCATCAAGTTGATGCGGACTCAGGACCCCATCATTCTCAAAACGAACTTTCCTTTAGCCATAATAATTCCAGAGGTACAAGATGTTCTTTACATTTCACTACCCATTATATCGGCCCAAATGACGTCATCAGCAATTTGAAGTTTCGTATGGATATTACCTTGCCTAATATTTGTAGACTGGTTTTGCCTGATCAATCCGCAGCTCAATAAATAATTACATTTTGCATTAAACAAAAGAGCCAAATGAAAGAGAAATAAGATCTGAAAGAACTGTTGGATACAAACTTCAGCGCAGAAACTACTCCAAAAAGTTGCTACTTGACGTAAACAGAAATGTAAAGACGAGATCGGATATGTTTCCTTCCTTCCTCTTTCTTACAATTTCCGTTATGTCAAAAATTACAACAAAAAATAGCCTGCGGCCCATTCTACTGCTACGATTTCAAAATGCTGATGATAAAAAATCAAAATATAAAATAAATCAAATAAATTTTCAGAAAGTGGCCTAAAGCCACTTGGAAATTTGAAGCATTTATTATAGCAACTTGAAATATACATACGTTATACAAAATTATAAATTATAGCAGGTACAACAATGATTTTAAGTATTATTTGAAGCGTAGCGATTATTATCTATCTTCCATAAATTTCAATAATGAAATTAAATCCATGATTTCTCTGCGATTTCAAATGAATTGTCACTTCTTTAAATCTTGGTCCACCGTTCAGAAGTGCTGCATAGCCCCCTTTGCCATTCGTGTATTGATCCGTGCATCGTATTGCAGTAATATTATAATTATTGTTATAACCCTGTAAAGTAAAAGATAGTACCGACATGTGCTCCAATCATATTTTGTTCCTAAAAATCCTTACCTTACGCGGATACGTGAAATCCTCGGTGACAATTTGTAACAACTTAGACTTTTTTACAACAATTTCCCGATCCAGCAGAGTATCATGTTTGCCTACCGCTCCCCAGGTTACATTGTGACTTTGTGCAGACACTGCGCCCGCCCAAATGGCCACAAATACTACGCAGAAAGCTACTGAACACTTCATATTAATTTAATTTGGAACTGACTCAACTACCCTCTATTTGATGTTTACAGGTTACTGATAACTTTGAGTTCTGAACTGTCTCTTTATACCCTGAAAAAAATACTTTTCGGTAAGTTCATGGCTGGAGATTTGTCTGAACACAAAATAGATTATCTTGATTTTATTATCTGCGTTGTCAATTATACGTACTATTTATCGGAGCTCATAATTTATTATTGTTTTTGTCTGAACCATTGGAGGACACCTGTTCAGGAAAGTTTCACTTTTTCGATTAACTAATTGAAGTTCTTAAAATGTGGTAGTTAGCAATCAAAATAAAATGAATTACCTACATAGTATATATATCATTCTTGGATCATTGTGTCCACTTACCAATTAAATATTGAATTTTATTTATTTTAGACTTTTCTCTTTTTCTAACGGCTACAATTTGAACCGCATTCAAAGGAAAGGAAAACTTTCGTAGAGTAATTTCCCACTTGACACTTTTCGGAGAGGTAAATCAATATTTATTACGTATAACCATTAGGACTCTAAAAACCTGCCGGAGTCCACCTAGAGGAAGGAGTTGGCGAATTTGAGGTTGGATCGCAAATACAGAAGCTCCACTGAGGTTTCCCGACGAAACGCGTCTCCACTTCTCTGCGCTAGCCAGACTCTTGAAATTGGGGGGTGTCTTCTGAACACTAACACTAACAATGAATCGCGCGGATCTATCGTAAAAACCTAAACACAAAATCTAAGGGAAAAAAAAATAAGTTAGGAACCGGACCTCAGCATTTCAGTTGTGAAAGATTTTGTGAAGGTTGCATTTATACATACCTCTTAGTGTGTATCCGTTAATTATGAACTATATTGAATTCAATGTGATACTGACATTTTATCTCTGAAGGAGGAGGGTCAATTTTGATCTACTAGAACTTTCGTAATATTAGCAGGATTTCTACTGAACTTTCCAGTATGGTGAACCATACTTCAAGTTACATTATTGTAAATTTTATGGATTTAGGATGAACTTAAGGGAGATTCGCAGTAAATTTTCAAAATATAAAAACATACTATATCCAACTTTTTTAAGCAGATATCGTAATTTGAGGCCTACGTGCATATGCACGGATCACCATAATTTTTTTTTCAGATTCTTCGTATGGGCTCTTTCTTAGAATAGCCCTGCTCGGTGCTAATTCAGTGCACGCGTGCGAGCTCATAGCTCCAACCTTTTTACAAATTTTCATGTCATTAGGTACAACCGTTTCTGAGAAAAGGGCATGTAACCGAGAGATAAACAGGCCGACAACGAACCGATTTTAACAAAGTTTTGTTTTACACGAAACCTTAAAAATACGGTGTGTAGGGCCATCAGTATCGGGATCCGCGATCGAAAGGAAAGATCCACAACAGATCACATTCTCATTCGATGCTTCTCCTGCTTCAGATATTCATGGAGTGCAGCCTTTGGGATGCCCACCCCTACAATTCTTCCTTGCTCTTAATAATTTTTGTTTAAGAATATCGACACGGATCGTATATTTTACCCAAACTGTTTGTTATGTTTTTAAGAGCGATATAATCCTTAAAACAAAAACTGGCAAAATAATGACCTCGCGCTAATCAATAATAAACAGGTCTCAATCTCACGTTTTCTGACTTTTTCGTCACCTATAGAAAACACGTAATTTAGAGTGTTAAGACAAAGAAAGCTACATTTTTCGGAATAAAAGAATTTGAAAATATTTTCACTTTTTTTTCTAAACTTGAAATCCTAATCAAGCAGATTCTAGTCAACCTTCTCAACATAAAATAGCCGTTACAAACTGCACTCGAACGCGAAACAAAACCTCCAAAACGACACTCCGTCACAAATTCGGCTCATCCAGCATTAAAACTCCCACTTTTCAGAGTGAAATTTTTCATTTTCTAACCAGAAGGCAGACTGCCGCTCCAGAGCGCTCTGCTGTTTTTGGGCGACTCCCCCGCATTCTTTGGTTTGGCACAGTTTTCTCTCTTCATTTGAGAAAAAAGTTATATCTTCTGCCGCACGAATAGATGGGTATCCGGAAGCAGATGGAATTACTATATAATGCTCTATATCCGTCTGTTACTTCCCCATGTACCTAAATGAAATAGTCTATGAGCTGCATTTATCGCAGTACTCTGAATATACTATATATATCCAGATTATCACATGAAGCCTGAGTCCCCACGCGGAGCCAAAAGTCCATCTGCACAGCCCTTAAGCTGGGAGAACTCATTTCATCTTTGTCTCTTTATGCTTGTTCCAAATAACTCCCAGGTATTACAATTCATATTTGGAAGGCTCTCCTTTTTGTAATAACACCATTGTAATTCTATTTGGGTTTACTAAAACGCTATGCCTGAAGCACCAACTGAATATCAAATCAACTGCGGCATAAGTTTGGACGTATATTAGCAGGCTTTGCAGTTCACGTACTGCACACAGGCGGCAACGGCACACTTTATTGAGAACAGCCTTTCGTTGCTTCTGTCATTAGATAGCGATTAACACCTAGTGGTCAAAGGGTAGTATAGGTCCCAGGGTGAAACGTTGACTGATACCTACGATGGAGTATAAAACCTGGGAAACAACCTGCTGAACCAACACCAACAGCTGTACTAGAAAACCCTATCGCCATGTTGACGGCTCGGAGTTGCTTCTTAGCGAAAAGCTATAGACGGAGAAGGGTGAAGGCGAGTCTCCCTCCAGGTTCGGGATTGGGTAGAGCTGACAACCCTACAGGAAAAACTGAAGTTACGAAGCCGCAAAAGGCGCTAGACTAGACTAACAACAGAATGACGAACCCGGCAACGAAAGCCGATTTCTGCATTTTCTCATGGAACGTGCGTTTTCTGTATAGATTGAATGTTGGCCAGCTGCTTGTCGATATACTGCGCCAATATAAGGCTGATGTAACTATGTTACAAGAGATCCGCTGGCAGGGACCGAAGTAGGTTTCTTAGTCAACAAAAAAATGAAACCTGCTGTTACCGGCTGTGACTACATAACTGCACTCTGCGCTTCTGAAATTAGAAACATAAGCCTCATTAACTTAGAAGGAACCGGCAAAACTCAGCCGTGATATCAAAATCATGCTTGGAGATTTCAACAGCAAAGTAAGAACGGAGCCCGTATTCAGACGAGACGTTGGCTTCCATAGCTACTAAAAGGATACCAATCATAACTGCCTGTGGATTATAAATTAACTGTGTCGCAAGAAATGGTTGTTGCGAATACCTGGTGTGCGCGAAAAGCGGTCCACAAGCAAACGCGGGCCTCTCCAAGCAGCACCACTTTCAACCAACGTTACCACATGTACATACTCTCAGCCTTGATGAATGTCAGAACATATAAGGGGGCCAATATAGAATCCGACTAATATCTCATTGGCTTAGCCCTACGCACTCGAATAACAACAACACCCAGAATCCCCTCTGACAATCAGGTGGGAATTAACACTGAAGCTACTTGGCAAAAAAGTCGGAACGGCTAGTTCGACGATGGACATTAGCTAAGCGGAAGATAGCTGCATACCGAATAACGTTACATTCTCAAAGAACGCGGGTACGCGTGAAGACTTATCACGAGCTTCACCGAGCGGAGAAGTGACTTCACATATGGTAAAAGGAACCAACAGGTTTGTAAACTCGAGAAGTACAGGAAGCAACCACACCAGGCGCGGAATTTTTATCAACAAGTCAGTAAGAAGAAGCCTTATACACCTCCATGCACATCCTGCCGAGTCAAAGCGGGAAATTTGATTTACAACAGAATCGGCATATTGGAGCGACTTTGATGAACTGCTCCAAAACCAGAATATTGACGAGTTGGAGGTCCCGCCAACTAAAACCGACGGACACGGTCACCACCAAGCATAGAAGAAACAGTCCGTGCAATCAATTGGTTTAAAAATCATATGTCGCCTGAAAACGGTGGAATTACAGCCAAACTGCCTAAATATAGGGGCCCGAATCACATCAAATGGTTCATTAACTTATAGTCAAGGTATAGGAGAGCAAAACAATGCCTAATGACTGACAAAGAAGCATACATAAAAAGGGGGATATCACGCATTGCAGTAATTATAGGGGTATCACATTGCTAAGTTCCATCTATAAAATATTGTCCACTATCGTACTAGATCGGATAGCCAGATACGCTCAGAACATAATTGGCCCATACCAAAGAAACTTTACTCCAGGCAAGTCAGCAACAGATCAGATTTTCCCTGGATGAAAAAACTGATGGAATATGGCAATCAGTTGCACCAATTTCTCATCGACTTCAAGGTGGCCTATGATATCATAGCCAGGGTAAAACTGTACACTATTCGGAATCCCGACGAAATTGATAAGACTGGCTAGATTAACCCTGACCAATATTCGAGGCCATTCAACGCAGCAGAATCACTCTCGATACCATTCCACACCAACCACAGTCTAAGACAAGGAGACGCCTTATCGTGAACCCTTTTAATCTGGTCGGTGATAACACATACGACGATTAAATTCGCGTACAGTTATTGGCTGCCAACAGAGCCTATTTTGAAACTCGAAACATCTCACCATAATGCCAAAGCTCTTACTGTATAAGACAATGATCTTGCCAGTCCTCATGTATTCCTTGGAAACTTGCGTTCCTAGCAAGAAAAATTGTGAACTCTTGGCACATCCGAGAGAAGAATCTTCAGAAGAATTTGTATTGTTGTAGACAAAATCCGGCTCAATAGGTAGCGCTAGGAGGGTCACTTAATCCGTATGGATGAGGATGATCCAGCGCGGAATGTCTATAACGGCAATGTCTATGGTAGAAAAAGAAGACGAGGCAGGTCTCAGGTTCACGATATATGATGACCTAGGCCAAGATGCCAGACAGGTTTTAGGGATATTAAATTGGTGCACCTCGGCACAAAACCGAGATGTCTGGAATTCCTCACTAAGGCAGGCCTAGACCGGATACCGCTTGTTACACCGTTGATCATCTCTCAACTTTTGGAATAGCACAGTCAGAAGCCCTTCCATATCTACGAATACCCTCATCGCGTACTTTAGAAGGTTAGGTTAGGTTAGGTTAGAAACCAAGGACGAAAGAGCAGACTCACAGGACGTTCGACGGGTGCATATTAATTTTCGTTTAGCGCGGGCGACCTTAGCGCCCTTTCTCGTTAAAATGGACAATCTGATTAAGAGATTGTCCATTTTAACGAGATTGATGTTAAACAGATTTTTTCTTTAGGTTTGAAAAGTCATGTTTCCCGGACTTCGGTATGAAATCTACCTAAACCATCTACCCAAAGGTAGATGTGTAACCCAAAAGAAGTCATCCTAGTAAAATATTCCTTAGAAATCGCTTAAATCGCTCAATATCCTCCTTTTGCATCGCTAGATAAATGCTATCCATGCACTTTGAAATGATCGGAGAATGGTAGATATAGGAGCTGCCGTAATGTTCCAATTTCACAACATTTTCGGGTTGAAGGGCTTGAAGGAGCCGCTTACTCTCTACTATCCAACTCAATCAGTTGTTCTGCGAATAATTGTCACAGAGTCCACACTGACTCCATTCTAGAGTTTGTGAAGCTGCTACCTGCTTTTCTATGAGAGTCTAGCTGATATAACTCATCTCTCTTAAGGACCTAGCGCAGCTTGGAAAACCCCCTTTTGTGTTCCAGTTCCTTGTAGCATTTTCGAAAGGAGTCTCATTTTGAATATCTTACATGTATCTTACTATTCTTCTTCTTTTTGATTTTACGGCGCGACTCAGAAGTTGTTTGGTTGATTTTTTAATTTCCAGTTCACAGTTCCATTACGAAATCAGTTTCTTGAAAGCACTCTAAAAAAGTTTGGTTTGGAATTTCCAATCCAGTCTCAATTGGCCGAAATAGTCAAACTAAATTCTAAGTAATGGTGATCTGACTGTGAAATTTACTCAAAAACCTGCTAATACGCAACCAACTGTAACATGTTTGAAATGAAAATTGTTAGGTCAATTACTATACTCTGCTTGGTCCTACAAACATTGTCGCACACTCTGGGTTCGTAATCATGACATCAGCTGAAGTGACGAAATCAAAAGCTTCCCTCCTCTAGAATTGCATTCGATTCTTCTCTAACAAATATCGCAACCTTTTAAGAATTCAAAACCACTTGGCTTGCATGCACTAATAGATCCCCTAGTTCCTATACCGGTGGAGGGTATAGAGAATCAAAGGGTAGATATACAGAGGCAACTATGGCACTTTAACTCTAACCATTAACCTAATATTGTAAGATGACCGCGGCAAGGCCTGAAACACCAAATTGTCTCAGCATGGTTGTTTCTAATAAATTTGATAACAGAGCATAGACTCCCAGTCTTGTGAATTTTTTGTCATGAAAGGTCCACCTACCCAATGTCACTTACTGAAGAGTCTGCTGTATCTAGCATAGGTTTCATCGGGTTCCGGCCTCGCATGGTTCCGCTTAATTACGTCCGACTTCACTGGATATTGTTACAATCAGTGATGCAGTAACGCCCATGTCCTCATTCTCAAGAAACCTTCCCTTCTCTAGCAATACTTTCGGCTAACTTCGGTTACGTTCTCAGCTTCATGGTATTTAATCCACATGGATCGGATTTCACATACAGGTACTAGGCCAATTCCTTTTTTTCCGCCTTTCCTGGAGACATGGAAGAGAAAGTTAGGACAGGCAAGATTTGGCCTGTAATCACCTCTTCTTTGTGGCTGAAGCTTCCATCAGCAGTTCCTTCCTCAATCGTTCTCTGGAATATATTTTCCTATTATAGGAATGGTTGGACTTTTCTTCCGGTTGACCGTGCTTTCTGCACTAGATGCAGGCTTTCCCTTAGATGGAAGATATAGATTTCTCCGTGAATGAACATGAGCAGGGGTTCCAAAATCCGCTACTTGTTTGGCCGAAGTCACCGATGGATACGATCTCGAGTGATATTCACTTTCACGTACGAAGTAAAGCGAAAATATTCATCATTATCGCTAATCTGAAATATTTATTTGTTTAGGGTGAGAAGATACATGCATATATATGTTATGTATTAAATATCTTGAAGTTTTGAATTTGAGTCATGTACGAATAGAACATGCTTTCAAAATTCTTCATATAAGTGGGGCGAAGCGATACCAGGTGCACTGAAAAGGAGCGCAACCTGCGACGAGGCCGATTTGAAAGAAAGGAACCACTTCACACGGAGTAATGTTGTCATGTGAAGTAGTCCTTGTCGGCTCAACTGATTTTTAAACCAGTTTTGAAAAAATAATTGAATTGAATGAGTGGGAAGTCAGAATCAGAGGAGTGAAGAATTTCTCTGTTAGGATTCTTTAAATTTAATTTTGGGCTTGATTTAACCTTTCACATCTTCCTCAAATTTTTCAAAATTTATGATTCTGGTCCTATCGTAGCGCAACCACGCATAAAACAGGGGGGATGGAATATATGCATACCCTTGTCGACTAAAAACTTTAGTAGAACTCCTCTTAGGTACTGACGAGTATGCACGGTCAACGGTCAACGGTCAACTTTCGCAAATTTTTCTGTTTGGAGATAGTTCTACCCTCCTCAGATAGTCGTTTTGGCCATTCGCCATCTAAACTCATTGTAAATCCTTTATCTCTATCTTTCTAAGGAAATCATTAATTCAGTAGATTAAATGATACATTGGCAGTGTATTAATAGTATCACGTATCTACGTTTGCCAACTTTTCGAGCTGCCTGCGATTAAGATCATCTTTGACGAAGATTATGAAACTTAGGACTCTTTGGACTGCACTACCAAACTGCATGATAGCAAAATTTAATACTATTTGCTCCTGGAACTACATATAACCAAGTTAGCACTATCAAAGACAAACAAAAACATATCATATTCTAGACCTTGACACCAAGCCTGCAAAACAGAACTTTCGTAGTTTACATAGAAAGAGGTGGGGACACGTTAATATCACTGCATTTATGTCCAAGACCTTACAAGAAGTTAGTGGATTATACTTCACATATTTTTTTGAGAATTGCGGGGTCCTAAGTCCGCATTAACTTGATGCCGGACCGTCTGTCCTGGTAAGAAACCGTAAAGCCGGTCATCGCCTAAAATATACTTCAAATCTTAAAGTTTTAATCACAAACTCTAACGAAGACCTCTGGAAATGATTCGTACATGACTTATCTTTTATCCCGTGGATAGTACCGCAGTTAATGTTCGTCAAATCCACTGAGAAACAAATTAATGCCTACTAGCCACAAAAAAAATAAATGAAATTTTCATGGTTTATTTCCATTAAGGGTTTTTAGGATATTTTGTTTTCAAAGCTGCCGCATCTCCAACCACATTTCACTAATATCGTCCGTAGATTTGAATGAGGAAATTGAAGCCATGATCCCTTTTCGATTTCAAATGAATCGTAACATTCTTAGCTCCTGGGCCGCCACTCACTAAGGTCGCATAACCACCATTGCCGTTAGTGTACTGGTCAATGCAGCGAACCGCGGTAATTGTGTAATAATTGGTACGACCCTACAAAATGAAAGATAGAATTTAATTTATAAGTATATACTCCTCTTTAATATGATTCTTCCATGATATTACCTTTGTAGGGAAAGTAAAATCCTCGCTGACTACTCGCAAAAATTTATATTTCTCCTGAACCACTTGGCTGTCCAAAAGGATATCGTATTGGCCAATCGCTCCCCAGGTTACATTGTGACTTTGTGCTGACACAGTATAGGCGCAGATGGACAAAACAGCCAAGGTTAACGCCACCAGATACCTCATATTGATTGGATACAATTAGCTTGTGCACTTGAACTTTACTATTGTCACGAAAAGTTCGAACCGTTCTTATATATCCAATTCCATGATAAAATAATGAAAGAAAGCTTATCGGAGCATAAAATTGATTACCAAATTTGATTTGATTTATCAATGAAGATATTCATATCAACAACAAAACGAGCTTCGTTATTTGTAATTTGTTATTTCTTTTATCTTAAGACAGTAGGAGGACAACTGTTGCGAAAATATCTGATAGAAACGTTTGATATTGCCATCAAAGTTACCGATAGGTAAACAGTTGTTATTGGTATACTAGCTACTTTAACGAGTCACTATTTCCGTTTAACGATTGAGTTTAGAACAACCAATCTCGGTACTATTTCCACTTCATGTATTTTATCAGAAGACGCGCCCAGACAGGAACCGTTTCATCATTCAATCATTCAGTTATCGATAATTCAATGCAAGTGATTATTTCCTGAATAGATTTCCTTGTCAACGAAATGCCAAGCATAATATAAAAAGTGGAATTGCATGTGATCTCGGTGTGTAGGCAACATTCTAAACAACGACAGGAAAGCAGGGAATGAGACCCTGATAAATGCTGAATAATGGTATAGGGCACGAGAGATGTATCCTTTCTAAACGTATTCTACAGGATTGATGTAAAATATATCAGAAGAACTAAAAAAGGGAAACACATTGTATGTTGAGTGCATAAAAATAACAATTTATTTTCGAAAACAGCGAATTTCGGGAACTGGTGGTTTCCTTTTTCAGAGCGAAGGCCAGTGAGGTGAAGAACATTGAACTTTGTCTGGCATTTCACTTACCCTATTCGGGAGACTAAACGACTTCCCTTTAGAAATGGCAGAAGGCTCCCCAGATAATAGGACTGATCCTTACCACATTAGAGAGATCACAATTCTTCGAGAATTTCAAAACCTAGATACTACTTTATCCAATTCAGATCACAACAATGCTACAGATGTCACGGATGTCTGTCTGTCAAGCACACCCGATTTATTCGAAAACGGCTGAGGCTATTGTTACGAAATTTGTTGAGAATATGTGTGAATGACTTTACCAATATTACACAGATGAAATATCGGATTTCACAGCGAAGTGAAGTTAGTTACGATTTTGATATGTCAAACTGCCGCCAGGTGGCGCTGGTGGCAATAAATAATAGCGCATAAATAGTCCTACATTTGGTCAAGGTATCACTTCAGTTTTGAAAGTCATTGTGCTTGTAAAGGAATAAAAAGAAGAAAAAAACACGGAAGCGAGTGAAAAACGCCTACTCTTCCTTTATGAATTTAAACTTGGTCACAATGCAGCCAGAAACATTTGCACAGCGGTGGTTCCAAAAATTTCGGTCGGGCGACATGAGTCCTCAAAATGAACTACGAAGAAATCCAGAAGGTGGAATCTAACAAACATGCATCTGAAAAAAACATTTTAGAAAAATTGGGCGTACACTATGCGACAATTTCCCAGCACTTGCAACAGCTTGGAAAGGTAAGGAAGCTTGATAAATGGGTTCCTCATATTTACAACTTACAGAACAAAACATTGCGGTTCGAATGGAAATTTGTAGTTCTCCACTCTCTCGTGACAGAAAGTACCTTTTTCTGTACAGAATATTGACATGTGGTGAACATTGGACATTGCACGACAATCATCAGCACAATGGCTAGGTATCGGTGAGGCTGCAAATGCCAAAATCGAACCTTCATCCGAAGAAGGTAATATTGACTGTCTGGTGGTCTGCAGCCAGAGTTATCCACTATTCTTTTTCACAACATGGTGAAACGATTAATGCATGAAAGTAGTCTGCCTAAGTCGATGAAATGCATAGAAAATTGCATATTCAATGGCCTAGATTGCTCAACAGAGGTAGACTGGTACCGCTTCACGACAAGGTACGACCTCATGTATACAGAATAACGGCCCAAAAATTAAACCATATTCATCATTCACCTCCTCCAATCGACTACTACTTTCTTTAGCATTTGGGTCACATTTTTGCGGAGAAACATTTTAACTATACTAGAAATTCGATACTTCTACGGAGTAAAGGCTCAAAATGTATTCCCCCAAAAATGTAGCATATCTCGCTCTTAGAACCTACCCAACCGAAAAATCTGAAAAAAATTCACAATGGTGCACCTATACAAAATGTTGGCCTTAAAATACATTCCATTCCGAGACTTGCTCAAATAAACTTAATAATAACATAATGTCTATTTTAGAAATCTTCGCAAAACTCATCTTAATTTTATCCCAGATGCACTAAATTGGTACCACTGAAAGTAGTATTATAATACACAACTCTGGAAACTTTGAAGGAAATCCAAGTATTATTATCAAAGTTAGAGAAGTTCAAAATGTATTTTACATGAATTTGTGGCGCATCAGGATTCGCAGCATTCGAAATTTATTTCGAATGTTGCAAATACGAGCGGATAGGTGGCGCACGGAACTCTCCACGTCTTTAGAACTCGCCACGGGAGTGGAGGGCTAGCGGTGAGAATGTGCCGTTGGTTGGGAGCAGAAAGAACCGCATGGAGACGAACCGGTCTCCTCTACCTCCAGCTATCGCCGCGATCAGTCACTAAAGGTTTAAGTATTATTGGAATTATAAAGTAAATAGTGTGAAATATTGCTAACTCAGTAAACCTAAAATTAAATTAAATTGAAATCGTAAAAATATTGCCCAAAGAAGAACATCGATTCTAAGTGAACAAGAGAAAATGGTGTGCCATGTGGTGATTAGTATTCCAAAGTACTAAAAATTTGTGACAACCTGAAATGTGTATGATATCATTACCATATAAATTGAACTCATATGAATAGTGGAGTTGGATAAATCAAGGAATATTTTGAATTTTTAGCTATGTACGAATAGAAAAACGTGCAAACGAAATTTCGCACACAAGATGAACACAAAACCTTTTTACCTGTAGCACCAAGCTTCTGGTATTTCGACTTGTTTAAAATTTGTGCCGTTTGCCCAGCTGAAAAGCTTTGCCACTACTACATGACAGTCATATCGTGAATACCATTATTTCACCTTCACGGAACCTATTGTCAACTACAAATATAATAGTTACCTATAGAATGCATGCTGCTCACCTACATTCGCAACCACCGTTGGTACCTAGCAGTGCACACTTGAGGTGCTTTTTATCTAGAGCTGAATTTTGCAATTGAGACCCTGCCAGATCATAAGAGCGCGTCTTACGGTAGTTGTCAGCAACAGTATTCGCAATTGTTACCAATAATGTTTACAAAACACGAAAACACAATGTAGCAACGAGAGAGTAGCGATCACCGGTATGTCACCAACCCACTTCGCTTACGCCCAATAACTTCAGTTTCTATCGTCGGAATTCCCGCTCAATTTGGCGAAAGGGAACATTCTGGGGTCTCCCGATGGCGTTGTTAAGGAGCTTCCGCACAGTAAGGAAACCAATCAGAAACTATTTTCGATAACCAAAGCTCATAGCCGTGAGGTACGCCATTGCCCAAGGGGCTGTTAATGTTTCAATAGCAGTGAATTTTCAAAATTCTCAGGTTGCAAGCAACCAAAATGACACGGTACATAACAAGAGATATTTTCAAGAAGAATTGTTTTATAGAAAAAGAAGACGAGGCAAACCCTGCCTAAGATGGAGCGATGGCCTAGGTCAGGACGCCAGAAAGCTTTTAGGGATATCGAACTGGTGGACCTCGGCGCAAAACCGGGATGTCTGGAGTTCCTTATTAAGGCAGGCCTAGACCGGATAGCGGTTGTTGCGCCGTTGATGATGATCACGATGATTCATAGAACGCATTGTATGAATTTATTCGGATTCGTATTTACGAATACAAATATGCCCAATACTGGTTTCCACCTTAGCCTTGCTTCAAGCTAGCGACTACATTTTCGATCGCTCTTAGAGTCGATTTTCCAGATCCGAACCTGACCAGTACTATTTTAATCAAACTTGGGAACACATGCTTCGTATTACAATCTATATTACTGAACTTTTTATAACTCTTTATTTAGAATTTTAGAATTAAAATATACTATTATCAACTTTGAGTAGATATCGACATGGAGCGTATTTTGAGGCCTGGACACTATATAGAGGCACTTTCATGACTTTCTTCAGATTCTGAAAATTAGTCCGTTAAAGAAATCGACCCCTACACACCCCCCTCTCCAACAAGTGCCAAAACAAACACTGGTTTTGACAATTACTAATCGATGTCTTTCATTTCATATTCGATGAAAAGAAATAACACCCCCCTTTTGCATATATGAAGACCGCTACTTAAACTCAACATAGGAGAATACTGCATGTGTGAGCGTTTATACTTCTCCTTCTCACCAAATTTTGTGTCAATCGGTATAAACGTTTCTGAGAAAAGTCCGTGGGACAGACAGACAGGCATACATTGAATCGATTTTAATAAGGTTTTGTTTTACAAACCATTCGTACATAGTTCAAAATTGAACATATTTCTTTCTTTCTAAAAACTCCAAATCCGCCCTTCATTTTATATGATCATGACGTCATACACGTCTTAGAGTACGATAAATTCACGTAAAACACAAAACCTCCTGTAACTTTGTTAATAATGGTTGAATTTTTTCCAAAATTGTGTGTTGTACTTATAAAGGTGCCAATTTGTGTACTTCTAATGAACTTAAGAAGGGTTTTAGGGTATATCTCCAAAATGTTGTAATCTGCTACTATTAACTTTATCTGAGCAGTAGTAGGATGTATTTTGAGGCCTAGATATCATATGGATGCACCATTGTTAATTTTTGCAGATCACTTTCGTATGTATCCGGAACCCTCCTTAAAGCCAGTACAAAATGATGTAACCCGTTTTTTTAAAGGGATTTATAGACTACACGTACTCAGTAAATTTCGCGACATTAGTTGTTGTAGCGATAGTTGTTTCCGAGTGAAACCTTCAAAATGGCTACTTAGGTGCATGATAATGATGATAATCTAAAGGCGGTGGGTCAAATGGACCCAACCAGGAGCTGCTTCATATCATTAAATTTATTGGCACACTGATGGGCTTACTTGAGCCAGATATTCAATCAAAATTATGCCCTTATGGTCCTAAGACACGGATTTTGCTTTTTGCTGAAGTTATAGTTTTGATTTTTTTGGCTGTGGGTGAAAAGGTGTGACGCCACTTCTGTGACTGTCTTTCGGTTTCAGACGTTCCAGACTAGTAAACAGTTTTCACCTAACTAAAAATCTCCACTGCAATTTTTTCCCTTCACAACGAGGTAGCGAATTGCATCCCGAATTTCGCACTTGGCGGGAGATTGAATCGACGAGATTTCAACATACTAACCCCAAATTAGTCGGCAGTGTTGCGAAAAACTATGCTCTACGGCCTGAAAGTATACGTGACCTGTATCCTCTTGATCTTCAGGGTTTTTGCTGCAGCGGTCAATTTATCTCCTACGAGCATAGACTTCATAAACGCGCTAACAGGAGTTACATATTAGTTCTAGATCCTTTTACTCATAATTCATCGGTAGAGAACATATAGTCAACCATCTACGCCGTATTTTCACTATCCATCAGTAAACGAGCAGATGTAACCCAAGAATAAGAACGGAAATCCTCCAATAGATAAAAGAATCCGAAATATTCACTTAGACGGGAGAATCGAGTACAATGGATCACCAGGGTTTGAGTGATCTCCACCATATCAAAGATACACACACAAGCAGATATGGAAATCGTTAATTTTTGTCTTAACAAAACCGGCTCCCGGGAATGTCATTCTTTCCTGTATGGTTTGTTCATATCGCGGGGCTACCAAACATATCCTTCACCCAAGTTATGCTACCACAATTTCAAAATGATTCACAAATTATCGCCTTGTCTACATTCGACTCTTGAATGGTTTGTGAATGCAGGTCCTGAACCGCCTCAGCGATTTAGGTTTAATTATTTATTTACTCAATTGCAACATGTTAATCATCTACGCTGCCTTTCCGCTTCACCATATGCATCGTTCAGAGGTCTGAAGCAACCCTTTACGAGGCTCATGCATACTGCTACCGAATGGCCAAAATTTGCTTGTAAATTCTTGCTCTCTCTGTTTGCACATAACCCAGCCGATACTAACTTCGTCCGCTCCAGTCAATTTAACCGCAGCTTCCACCAGCCAACTAATTACAGCAGTCTAAGATTAAATTCCAGCGCAGCGCAAATATCTTCCCGCAGGGTAACTTCGTTCAGGTCCTTGAATTTTATAATTATCTCCTGTTTTTTTATTGTAACCGGAGCTTGCTCTATTAATACCTTCTCCACTATTAGAGATAAACTATCCCCAGATTTATCCTGGATCTATTAATTTGCAGAATCAGACTCATTTTCTGTATTCCCTGCGTCTCATAAGTTCCCTATGGTCCCCATTCGCACACATCTTTAAATTAGTGCATGTGCCAATTAGCATTCACTTATCGATAAAAAGGGAGCGCCTGATAACAACTTCAAGAAAAAAGTAAAAGCGGGTTCAGCTCCGCTATCGACAGAAACAACGCCATCTAGATTTTCAAATTGTTTGTCAGACCGAAAATCTTAGTTTTATTGTTATGGAACTTTCGTTACCTCATTCTCCAAATCTTTCAGCCTTAATCTCTATTACGTCAAAACGACGGCTACCATTGCCTTTGGTAACCGGCTACTGCGTGAGAAAAATTACGTGCCGTGTATGTGATGCAGTGCATTGCTATGCCCACGCTATGGCTTGTTGGGGTTATGGGAAACGTAGACAAGAAAATCATCTAAGCGCCATTGGTACACTGACACACCCATACATTAACCACATACGCCACCGCCCAGTTAGCTATTTTGTCTCTACCCTAAAAGTACACAGGGGCATTCCGTGCTTCTTTGCCGTTAGACTTATTCCTCCTGTATACAGTCTTCCTGGTCGATCACAAAGAACGTCAGTTGTGGAACACCAATTCAGCATTAGCTGAGTGCGATGATACCATCATCCTCATCATCAACGGCACAACAACCGGTATCCGGTCCAGGCCTGCCTTAATAAGGAATTCCAGACATCCCGAGTTTGCGCCGAGGTCGATATCCCCAAAAGCTGTCTGGCGTTCTGACCTGCGCCATCGCTCCATCTCTGGCAGGGTCGGCCTCGTCTTCTTTTTCTACCATAGATATTGCCCTTATAGACTTTCCGGGCTGAATCTTCCTCATCCATACGGATTAAGTGACTCGCCCACCGTAACCTATTTAATCGGATTTTATCCACAACCTGACGGTTATGGTATCGCTCATAGATTTCGTCGTTATGTAGACTACGGAATCGTCCATCCTCAAGTAGGGGGCCAAAAATTCTTCGAAGGATTCTTCTCTCGGCCAAGAGTTCGCAATTCTTCTTGCTAAGAACCCAAGTCTCCGAGGAATACATGAGCACTGGCAAGATCATGGTCTTGTACATTAAGAGCTTTGAACCTATGATGAGAAGTTTCGATCGGAACAGTTTTTATAAGCTGAAATAGGCTCTGTTGGCTGACAACAACCGTGCGCGGATTTCATCATCGTAGCTGTTATCGTTTGTAATTTTCGACCCTAGATAGGAGATATTACCAACGATCTCAAAGTTGTAGTCTCCTATCTTTATTCTTCCCGTTTGACCAGTGGGGTTTGATGTTGTTAGTTGGTTGGTTTTTGGTTCTGACGTTGCCACCATATATTTTGTCTTGCCTTCATTGATAGGCAGCCCAAGATCTCGCGCCGCCTGCTCGATCTGGATGAAGGCAGTTTGTACGTCTCGGGTCGTTCTTCCCATTGTGTCGATATCGTCAGCATAGACCAGTAGTTTGGTGGACTTTAAGAGGATGTACGTCTTGCAATTACCTCAGCATCACGGATCACTTTCTCGAGGGCCAGGTTAAAGAGGATGCATGATAGGGCATCCCCTTGTCGTAGACCATTGTTGATGTCGAATGGTATTGAAAGTGATCCTGCTGCTTTTATCTGGCCTCGCACATTGGTCAGGGTCAGCCTAATCAGTCTTATCAATTTCTTCTACAGTGTTACCCTGGCTATGCTATCATAGGCGGCTTTATAGTCGATGAAGAGATGGTGCAACTGATCTCCAGTTTTCCATCGCTTGCCGCACAGAGAAAATCCGATCTGTTGCTGATTTGCCTGTACTGAAGCCTTTCTGTTATGGACCAATAATGTTCTGAGCATATGGAGCTATCCGGCCTAGTAACATAGCGGAGAATATCTTATAGATGGCACACAGCAACGTGATACCTCTGTAATTGCTGCACTGTGTGATATCTCCCTTGTATGAGACAGATAATGCCTCGTTGCCAATCGTCAGGCATTGATTCGCTGTCCCACACCTTGAGAACAAGTTGATGAACCATTTGATGTAATTGGTCGCCTCCATATTTAACCAATTCGGCTGTAATTCCATCGGCTCCTGGCGACTTATGGTTTTCAAGCCGATGGATTGCACGGACTGTTTCTTCTATACTTGGTGGTGACAGTATTTGTCCGTCGTCTTCAGTTGGCGGGACCTCCAACTCGCCGATGTTCTGGTTGTTCAGTAGTTCATCAAAGTACTCAACCCATCGGTCCAAAATAGTAGTGTAGGAAATCAGATTTCCCTTTTTGTCTCGGCAGGATTGACATCGAGGTATGTAAGGCTTTATCCTGCTGACTTGTTTGTAAAACTTGCGCGCTTGCTGCGCTTGCTCCCTGTACTTTTCGAGTTCACAGACCTGATGACTCTCCCAGGCTTCCTTTCCCGTCTGCGAAGTCGCTTCTCCGCTCGCCGGAATTCGTGATAAGTCTCTGCGCGTGCCCGCGTTCTTTGAGAATGCAACATTACTCGGTATGCGGCATTCTCCCGTTCCGTTGCTGGCTTACATTCATCGTCACACCAGCCATTCCGACTCCTTTTGCGGCTGAACCCAAGTATCTTTGTGGCCATATTTATGATAACGTTCTTCAGGTGATTGTGAAGATCATTATTTATTTCATTATTGCGGCATCCATTTCCCTCTTATAGGTGTTGCGGAGGGCTGCGTCATGGATGGCTTCAGTGTTAACTCTCACCTGATTGTCGGAGGGGATTCTGGGCGGTGTTGTTATTTGAGCTCGGAGCACCATGCCAACGAGATAGTGATCCGAGTTTATATTGGCACCCCTATATGTTCTGACATTCATCAAGGCTGAGAGGTAGCGGCGTTCGATCAACACGTGGTCAATTTGTTAGTAAGTGGTCCCGTCTGGAGAGGCCCACGTATGTTTGTGGACCGCTTTCCATGCAAACCAGGTACTTCCAACAACCATTTCGTGTGACACTGCTAATTGAATAATCCGCAGTCCGTTATCATTTGTATTTTGATGGAAGCTATGGAAACCAGCGTATCGCCTGAATACGCGCTCCGTCGCTACTTGGCTGTTAAAATCCTGAAGTATGATCTTGATATCATATCGGGGAGAGCCTTCGTGGGTTCGTTCTACTGCCTCGTAGAAGGTTTTCTTGCTTCGATTCTGCGGTTTCCTCTGTAGGGACGTGAAAGTTAATGAGGTTTTTATTTCTAAATTTGCCTCGTAAGCGCAGAGTGCGTGTGCCGTTCGCTTAGATTTTCAAAGCTGATAACAGTAGGTTTCAATTTTTGGCTGACTAAGAAACCTACTCCGAACACATGGTTTACTGGATAGCCGCTATAATTTTTAGGTATTCATCGTCTCCGCAACTAGTTCTAGCGACCTGGCCTCGAACGTTATTATGCAAAAGGAATATCACAAATTGGCATTCGTTCGCTGGCCGTTCGCAACTCATACAAAAAATCAAATTCTAAGATGCTTTGTGTCACCTCGCTGTAACAATTCCACTTTCGCATTGAGCGCAGCTGGCAATTTCGCCCAGTTCTATTTACACGCTTTCACCCAAAACCCGCGACTCAGCACAGAAAATAATTTTATACCGAAGATCGAATTCCAAACAATGATTAAAAACGACCTGCGTTCAATGTAGAAAGAACAGTTTTATTTAGCAATAATTGGAACGGAAGAGTGTAAAGAAATTATGAGTCGCTGTACTGCAAGACCAACTGTCTCTGCCAAGGCTGGAGGCAGAAGAGACCGATTCGTCTCCATGTGGTTCTTTCTGCCCCCAACCAACGGCACATTCTCAACGCTAGCTCTCCACTCCCGTAGCGAGTTCTAAGGGCGTGGAGAGTTCCGTGCGCCATCTATCCATCGTATCCGCAATATTCGAAATAAATTTCGAATGTCGCAAATCCTGCTGCGCCACAAATATATAATGTAGTGACTCTTCTCCAGGAAACCAGTCCCTGCCCAACGCATCTCCTGCAATGCATTTTCATCAGCCCTATATTGGAACAGGGTAACGGCTTACTGCTTGGCAGCTTCATCTCTGTATAGGGAGCGCACGTTCCATGAAAAAATACGCAAATCGTTTTTCCTTTGTCGTTCCCGGGTTCGTCGTTGTATTATCTGTCCAGTCCGAGGCTCCTGTTGTGGCTTCGTAACAAGTTGTTTTCCGTGTAGGGTTGTCAGCCCTACCAAACCCCCAATCTGGAGGACCAGTTGGTACAATTTAGGCGCGGAAGACTCGCATTCATCCTTCTCCGTCTGCAGTTTTTCATTAACAAGGAGCTCCCATCACGTGGAGGTGGAGATAGGATTTGGTTGTAGAGCTTTCGATGTTGGTTCAGCAGATGTTTCCCAAGTTTTATGCTCCATCGTGGGTACCAATTCACGTTTTACCCTGGGACCTATACTACCCTTTGATACCATCCATACATATATTTAAATCGCCCAGTACGTGTAGGAATCTAGTAAACGCGCGACTTTGAGTTGGTCTCGGTGCTGTCTGGTTATCCTTTTCAAATCCTTAACTGCAAAAAATAATGAAACTACACACATGGAAATAACAGACAAAAAAATCGGTGGTTGAGTCAAAAGCAAAAACCAGTCCCGAACTGATAACTTTTGATATTAATTAATTAAAATCAGACTACCTAGCATATGTCGCTAATCTGTTATATTACCCAAAATAATAGCTGGAGAACTTCAAATTACTGACTATCATGACGAGAGCGACAAATCATCAAAAATACGCTGAAGTGCGTCCTCACCATGTCCTGAAAGTGTTTATTAAAAGTAGAAGACAGAATCATGTCAACAGGCCCAAGAAAGGAACAAGTTATGAAATTTTCTGTCTTCTCTTACATATACATACAAATATATACAAACATATGTGGACTTGTATATTTTCTTTGACTCGTTAATAGGCAATTTCAAATTTCATGCTAAATTGCTTATAGCTTGACAGACTTCATATGTACATTCACTTTGTAAGATAAACAGAAAGACTATTAAGGAGACAACACCTGATGCATGTTTCTTGGAAAAGTTTGTCGTGCATGAAAATCAGCAACGAATATATTACACTTTTCTGCACTGCATGGAGCCAGAATCTGAGGAGCCAGCAAAACATTTCAAGTGGAGCTAGGGAAACAAGAGGCAATACAAACTTTTTAAAGAAGTCGAGAAGTTTCTTAATTTGTTCAACGTGCGATGAAAGCATCCAAACTTAGAATGTGGGAGGATATCCAACATGTGAAGGTTGGGAAGTTGTGAATCAGTTTATTTAGAAGAAATTTTGTAAAATGAACTCGGTTTCACTTAGGTATGATCTTGTGCTGTCATCAACAAGTAATTATCACATTGGAAATTGCCTTAACAGTGTCATAAATATGAAATGAGTATTTATACAAAAAACTAGCCAAATCTCACAATTACCTTAGCCGCAGACCACCCCAAAGCGTAACTCCTCCATTAACTCCTTTTTGGAAGTGGATTCAAACTTAGAGTTCCCTTAATAATACTGTACCTGAATATGATTCATACCCGTGCCACGCTTAAGGATACATGTGAGAGAACGAAAGGCACCTAGGAACCATTTTCGGTCACGCTACTCTCAGAGCGGAGGTGAGTCAGCGTCAGATGAGCTACTGCTAGTCGTCATTTTCTGCCAACATCTGCTGTTCCGGACCAATTCTCCTTCTATAAGGCCAAGTACATGTAAAGTGACAAATACAAGCTTTTATCAACTGTTGCCAGTATCGTGAGCAAGATAGTTTAACCTGACATAATAACAAATAATAAACTTCACCGATCTACCGACCGTGAAGGTGTTGATCAGAAAACGAAAATGGCAGTGAGTTGATTACATATTGAAACAAGTTGGAATACCGGAACCTCGGCGCTTCGAGTATAAAGGTTTCGCGCTCATCTGATGTGAGCAACTCTCTATGCACGTATTCCCATTCATACACATTTCAACATATATTGCCAAACAAAATACATATTAAAGACATAAATATTGTGCTCAAAATCTAACGCATCTTCATACATTTCCAGTTTACTCTGTAAACGAAAGCGTGCATGGTTCACCCATGTCCATCTTATTGAACACTACCCGCAAATTTCATTAGCATATACGTATCCACACACATGCCTCCCTCCAGTAATTAATACTGATATTCAAGTAACTAAAAAGTAGCTAAAAAAGACAAGCAAAAGTGTATCCATGGACCGCGCCGTTCATGTAAGTTCACTTTGTACATATGATGATGACATCATACCCGCCCTATAATGCAATACATTTACATGAAATGCAATACTTTGATTACCAATAACTTTGTTAATTATAACTGTTAATAGTTAATGGGAACTGTTAATAATAGAGTTCAAACTTTTCAGAATTACGTGTGAACACATCCTCCAGGAATTCTCCTGGAGTATATGCTCTCAGAGGGCCATCCCGGTTCCCATGGTACCAGATAACCGATGTGGCTTCGTGGCAGAGCCACTTCAGATGAGTCCGTTGCAGACTCTGGTCTGATCGCCCTCCTCGAGTATGTGGGGACGGAACTCCCCAACGGGTAAACTGGAATCAGCCCGAGGCGGAACTAGCGCTGACATGAAAGTCCTGGGAGTTTAACGTGAATACCTGCCGTGAAGGCATAATCCCATGGTCCTCTTCGGACACGGATTGATTTTGGGACCACAATCAGAGCCCCGCCATGCAAGCACAGCGGTCCTGGTTTATACTGAGTGCAGGCTCAGCATTCATACCAGTGGATGCGAGGCCTATCTAACACCTCTGCCGCAACTAAAGAGTACGGCACCCGAGTTGTACAGCGCAATTCCACGCTCGAGCTCCGAGGAGCTCTGCCCGCGATGTAGGCGTTACCACAACCACCATGAAACTCCCACTAGGGGGCCAACCGCAAATAACCTGGATGAGTCCCTTACAGACTCGGGTCTGATCGCCCTTCTCGAGTACGTGGGAACGGAACTCCTCAACGGGTAAACTGGAATCAGCCCGAGGCAATTGCGCTGACAGTGAAGCCCATGGTGTTTTACGTAGGCACCTGTCGTGAGACTTAATCCTACGGTCCTCTTCAGACACGGATTGATTTTGTGACCACAATCAGAGCCCCGCTGAGACAAGCAACAACGGTACCAGTCTATACCAAGTGCATGGCTTAGCATTCATACTGGTGGATGCAAGAATTACCTAAATCTCTACCGAACTATGGAGTACGGCACCCGTGTTGATACGCAACACCACGTCGAGGCCCGAAGGTCTCTTCTCGCTTGAACATAACCACAACCACCATGAAACTCCCACTAGGGGGGCCAGCCGCAAATAACCGAGCTGTCCCCACATACAACAGGAGTTCACCCGATATGTGAGTCCAGGGGCTTTCCCGGTTCCCATGGTACCAGTATACCCCTGGTAAGGTTTCGTGACCAATTTGCCACTTCAGATGAGTCCCCGTGCAGACTCGGGTCTGATCGCCCTAATTAGGTCTTTGGAGCATTCGCCTACTGAATCACGGCCGGCAAGCCAAAGTAATTACAGCGTATCCCGGTGCCACCACTATGGAGGTTCTCCTCGACCACTTGGTTTTGGTTTGGCAGATAGGGTTGCCGCCCCATCTTCCTCACCGCCACCTCTGAGCACCAGTTGCGCTGACAGGTGGAACTGGTCCAAATGTCGGGAATGATAGTGGAAGTGGAGGATGAGCAAATTCTTCAGTTGAAATCTGCTCGAAGTATTCCCGCCATCTATCCGTTGGGGCTCGACGGTTGGTGAGCAAAGTACCGTTCTTGTCATTAACGCAACAGAAGTGTTCGATATCCTGTGTACGTTAGTTACGGCTTTTAGCGAGTCGATATAGATCTCTCTCGCTATCCTGAGTGTCCAATTTATCGTAAAGATTTTTGTAATGGTTCGCTCGGGTGACAGCGGCTGCTTTATTTGCTTCTCGGTTGGCATTCTAATAAATTTGCCAATTGGCTGGTGTTTTATCGTCGAGAAATTTGTGGTAGAGGCGTTTCTTTTCACGGACCTTCATTTCAACATCATCATTCCAAAGCCAAGTTTTTCGGTTGATGTATCGCTTACCCGGCTTGTGAATCGTGTCTTTCATTTGGTTCCACGATTCTTCCACATTCGTAATGGTCGGCAATCGTGTGAGTGAGATCGTTTCTTCTTTCTTCTCACCAAATCGCCACCATTTGATGCACCGCGAGCCAGTGCCTTCCTGACGCTGTTTTATCGGTGGCTTAATTCGCAGGACGACAATCAAAAAATCAGCGATAAAATGCTGGCGTCTTATGAGAATATAGTCGATTTGCGTTTTACTGCTGCCACTATAAAAAGTAGGAAGATGAGACAATTGTTTGATGAACCATGTACTCATAGCTACAAGGTCATGGGTGTCCGTAAAATCGATTACACGCTCGCCACCCTCATTGCGCGCTCCGAACCCCTTTCCCCCATGGCACCTGTTACCGTCTGCCTTTTCACCCACATGACCATTAAGGTCGCCGGCAATAATAATACAGTCGTCAGCAGGCACCTGACAAGTCTTTTCATTAAGAAGTTACCAGAAGGCATCTTTCTCAGCATCAGGTCGACCTGTCTGTCGTGCGTACGCGGTGAAGAAGTGAATAGTGCGATCAGCTGATATAATGGTGAGCTTCATCATTCGATCGTCAAATCGTTTGTCTTCTTTCTGACATGACGGAAACCCTCTGAGATGGCAATGCCAACACCATATTGAGTGTGTGGGTTACCAAAATAAAGAAGTTTATAGTCATTTTTACCGCGTTCGCGTTCAAGTCGCAAATTTTGGCACCAGAAAATCGGGTTTCTTGCAGAGCGCAGATATCAACGCGCCTTTTCCGAAGAGCTCTTGCGAGTTCCTCCGTCTTTCCAGTTAGGGTACCAACATTTTGCGTGCAGACACGTATTTGTTTTGTTTCTTTCATTCAGACTAACTTGCTTACATCCTGACGCCGTCCATGCGTCAAGAACCCTTGCCCATTTCTCGACAGGGCCGGGGCCCGTCCTGCCGCGTCGACTTAGGTGGACGCCTTAGCATTTCTTCGAGGCTTGTGACTCAATCCGATCATCATGTTTGTAACGACATTGTATGCATTTTCTTGGTCGGCTTGTCAAGGGACCTGTCACCAAGAGAGATCAGGTAGGACTCAACATAGTGAAATAACTCCAACTATACTCTATTTATCTCTTTCCCTGATCTCAGCATTTTATTTTTGTTTTAGTTTTAATTTTTGTTTTACTGAGGATAGTACACAGTACGTTGCCTCAAACTCTCCTCCTTTACATGGGCTTGGGACCAGCATACTATGTTAATAGCATGGCGGGGTTCACTCGATATACCATACTTACTCGAAATTTATTTCTAGTGCGAATCCTTTCCTATTAAGACAGAAATTATAACATATGGACTCTTTCATACACACAATTATCGCTCCATTTATATATAATCACAAACACGACATGAGTGCGAATTATATTGAAGTCAAATCCGTCCGTTCAAACCTAGACCAGGCCGAAGTGATTTTTTTCCAAATCACACTGATTTTTAAGGATTTGTGTGAAACAAAACCTCATTAGAATCGATTCAATGTCTGTCTGTCCGCCTGTCTGTCTGTGTGTTACACCCGATTTATTCGGAAACGGCTAGACCGGTTGTCACGAAAATTGGTGACAGTACGTGGTCTGTTGTTCCTTTTACTTACAGTAAGTGGCGCCATTTTGTGTTATGTTTTAGAGGAGGGGAGGCTCTTTATACATATGAATGAGAATGTGACTATGTGGAGTATCAAATGAAAGGGCTCAATTAGTACTTTTCGAAACTGATCCCAAATTTAATATCGGGTGAAGCGTAGAAAAATGATAGCTCAAAATATGTCCCTCAAAAAGGATAACAGGTCTTGTTCTCAGAACCCATCCAACCGAAAAATCTGAAAAAAATCACAGTGTTCCGATATCTGCACAAGTAAAGTTAATAATGTGTCCGGATAGCTCAGTGGTTAGAGCACTGGGTTGTCATACGGAAGGCCGCGGTTCAAATCTCGGTGGTTGCAGTGGGATTTGTATCGTGGCTTGACGTCGGATACCAGTCGACTCAGCTGTGAATGAGTACCTGAGTCAAATCAGGGGTAATAATCTCGAGCGAGCGCAATGCTGACCACATTGCCTCCTACAATGTTCTGTAGTGTACCGTTACGATCTTGAATGAAGTGCTCTAACACACTTCAAGGCCCTGATCCAATATGGATTGCGCCAACGATTATTATTATTTCCGAGTTATCACAATCTCGGCAGATGCCGGATTTTACCTAATACTAGCACTAAGTGCCAAGCTCTGGGAAGTTTGAAGAACATCCAACTATTATTAACAAAGTTATAGAAGGTGAAATGTTTACATTTGGTGTAAATTTCGTGCCCTCTAAAATTAATTAATTAATTAAAATTAATTAATTAGTTTTTTAATACTTATATATAAATATCAATTACTCTTGACAGATATATGTATGTATTTATGCGCTAGGTATATGTAAATGGCCGGAATGCATCACTGGCCGGGTGTAGATAATGTATTAATTATTTAAACGATTCACTCAATAACTAGGGAATTTTATTACTCGGTCTGACAATCGAGTCGTTTGCGAATAGCGCATGAATGACCGGAACTTCAAAAAAATTAATGAATTTCCCATCAACACTGTGACTGTAATGTACAGTGAGCGGCAGCTCTCGCCATACAGCAGGACAGCCCTCGCGTTATCCCCCGTACCTTTTTTTACAACCCTGTCCTTGAGACTGCGCCAATATTGGATCAGTATTTGACTCGTCCATCCTTCCAATTTCTGTCCGATACATCGATTAGAACAATAGAGAGGTTTCTGGATATTATAAACTTTTACCTTAACTAATTTCTATTCTTATCTGTAGAAATAAACATGAACTTCAACAGGCAGAGCTCTGGGTGGAACCGTAAGTTTTTTTTTTATTTCCCTTTAATTTTATTACTTATTCATCTTTAAGTTATTAGTTTTATACATTTTTAAGTTATCATTTTAAGTTATTTTTGAATTCCTTTTATTGGTGTCGTTGTCGGTTGGTGTCACAAGGCTGTCGTACAGAAGGAAGGAAGGAAGGTAGAAGGGAGGTTACCTCAGGCGCCGCGACTCATTGAAAATCTGAGGCGTGGATTTGGAGACTCACGGTTCCACTCGCGTGGTCAAGCCGTTTTTTTAAGGTTTTGTGTAAAACAAAAACCTTACTAAAATCGGTTTACTGACTGTCTGTCCGTCTGTTTTTACTGTCTGTCTGTCTATCTCTCTCTCTCCGTCACTCGCATTTTTCTCGTAGATGGTTTTAGTAAGTCACATCCTTTTACGTTGAATTTAAAGCCCCCATACATGCAAAATGGAAGTGTAAACTTTTTTACGTTTTAGTCAGGTGTCAAAAGTGATAATTTTTTTAACGGACCCATTCTTAGAAACTATCCGACCGAAATATCTGAAAAAAATCAAAAGGCTACCACTATATGGTGCCTAGGCTCCGAAATACCTTCTATACCGATATGTGTTTAAATAAAGATGATAATAGTATATTACTATAATTTTTAGTAATTGGTTCGGATACCTGAGTGGTTAGAGCACAAGGCTATCATACGGAAGGTCGCGGTTCAAATCTCATCGGTGGCAGTGGAATTTGTATCGCGATACCAGTCGACTCAGCTGTGAATGAATACCTGAGTCAAATCACGGTAATAATCTCGGTCGAGCGCAATGCTGACCACATTGCCTCCTACAGGCTATTCTGTAGTGTACCGTTACGGTCTTGAATGAAGTGCGCTAACACACTTCAAGGCCCTGATGCAATATGGATTGTTGCGCCAACGATTATTATTATTATTAATTGGCTGCAAAACCTTCCTTAAGTTTATTCTACCACCACGAAATGCAACAATATAGGGTATAAGATAGACCATGATTTAACAAGTTTGGTGAAAATCGCACTATGACTAACAAAGTTATAATAAGGCAAAGTTGTCGCTTCTTGCAATGTCAATATCACCTGAATGTGGATATTTTCACATGATATATGCATATATTACGTGCTAGACACTAATGGTATAAATGCACTCTCAGATGTCTTTATAAAAGAAATACACAAAACCTTTCATACCTGAAGCGCCCAGCTTCCGGTTTCCTGACTTGTTTTTTATTTTCTAGGATTAGTTCGCGTTCTGGTTTATATCGTTAGGCCGTCGCGAATTCCCTTGTTCGTTTGGTTATTTTTAGATCCGATGCGGACCTACGCATCGGTAGACCCGTTGATTTTGAAAAAATTACACATGAGGGATCGAAGCGCCCAAAGAAACCCCCCAAATTCCCGAGTCTGGCTGGCACAGTAGCGTGCTAGTACGTGTCAACCGGGCGCTTTGATGGAACTTCACTATTTGCGGACAGACCTTCACGGTCACTTAGCTAATTTCTTCTAGGTTTTGGAATAGCTCTTTCCTCTAGGCCGTCTTCAGCTAGTCAAGATGGTTGTTTGATCATCCTATTTTCCAATAGTTGCATTACAAGTATTACAACTACTGGTTTCAGAAATTTTGTTTTACCTCGAAATCGAATAATACTGGCAAATCTAAGGACGAAAAATACAAACAAACTAGCTACCATACAGGTTTCACAAGCTCTAAGCTCTGGTACAATTCCTTTTTTTCTGAACAAGCAAAATCCAGATGATTCTATAAAAGGTAAGGCAAAGAAAACGAAAGACAATAATTTTGAAACAAGTCGGGAAACCGGAAGCTGGACGCTTCAGGTACGAAAGGTTTTGTGTATTTCTTAGTAAGTAGCACGTAATATATGCATATATTATGTGAGAGTATCCACTTTCGGATGATATTGACATTCATAGTCTTGAATTTGCAAAGAAGCGGCAATTTGACACATTATAACTTTGTTAGTAATATCGCGATTTCCACCAAACTTGGTAAGATCATGCTCTATGTTATACCCTATATTGTTGTGAAATTTCGTGGTGCTAGCATAAACTTAAGGGGGTTTTGCAGGCAATTACTAAAAATTATAGTAATGTACTATTATATTATTAACTTTATTTGTACAGATATCAGTATGGAAGGTATTTCGAAGCCCAGGCACCATATAGTGATAGCCTCCTGACTTTTTCCAAATTTTTCGGTTAGGTAGTTTCTGAGAATGCCCCCCTTAAAACAATGATCACTTTCAACCGCCCGCACTCCCCACTTTTCCAACAAATGTCAAAACAAAGACCCGTTTCGAAAAGTACTAAGACCTTTAATTTGATACCCCACATGACTATATTTGATGAAAAAAAAATTTACACCCCCATTTTGCATGTGTGGGGACCCCCCCTTAAAATTGTCGTAAGAGGATGTAACTCACTGTATGCGTGAGCGTTCACAGTTCCCACCTTTTTACCAAATTTGGTGTCCATCGCTATAACCGTCTCCGAGAAAAATGCGTGTGACGGACAGACTGACAGACAGACGGACAGACAGGCAGATGGTAAACCGATTTTAATAAGGTTTTGTGTTTACACTAACTAATTTTTCCATCACTTCTTGCGAAAGGAAGCTATCACTTGAAGCGCTCTGCAAGCAAATGTCCCCTGCGAGTAGAGAAAGCCGCAAATTGGTGTGACGCCGTTCCTTTCGTTCGTTTTACAAAAAAAAGCTTCAAAATAACATTATTGAAATAATGTGATCTCACTATCTGCCATTGTCCTTCAAATATAGATTAAAGCATACCAATTTTGCTTCCTTTTTATTGATTCACTTGCATACACTTCACATTCAGCAAAAGAAATTGACAACCAGGAGCAACATAAACTTTCATTGTAAATTAGTATAAGATTTGTAAATTAGCATAAGCCCATCCAGCCCATAAATGCTTTGTAAGCTTTCACACCTTAACAGCAGTCAACTTCAATGAACGTCGAAGCCCAAATCCTTTCGGTTTCTTAAAAAGCTAGTCATTCCACTAATTTTCCAGTAAAAGGGAACTCAAGAGTTCAGTTCAGTAATTGAAACAGAAAACGACGGATGAGGCTAATGGAACGACAATCTCATTAAAATTTATTCTTATCCTTGAGCGCATTAAAGCTTCTTTCATAAAAAGGGATTGAGTTTGTCAAAAAGGAGCCTGACATTAATACATAATGGTATGCATGGATAATGGTTACCATCTTGGTAATGAGATGTTTTCCCGTCGCTAAAAGAAATTTTTCCCCTGGGGAAAACTTCAAATTAAATTAAGCCCTAGTTTTTAATGCAATATTTTACCAATACAAAATAACACTTACCTTGCGTTCTCGAGAAAACTGGTTGAAGGAAATATCAAGCAAGTTTGAAAAGGGAAAGATTAATTCTTCTAAATATCGCCAAGGTGTCACTGAACTTTTTTAAGGAAAGTATTATATCCTTAACAGGACAGCAAATGTGCGGGTTCTATACAACCAATGAAGGAAAACTTAATCAAAATGTGGGAAAAGTACCTCAATCCTTTATAAATTGGTGTCCTGTCTCGTCTTTGACTTTGCTGACAAGCTTATAAAATCCTATAAATCTTGACAATTAATTACTACCATTGTGTCACTGAAAGCAGCCCAAATAACAAATAAAAGAAGTCAGATCCCGAACACGTTTTTATCCCATTACAAAGCATTTTAAATCAGCTTGGCGTAGATTTGTTTATTTAGGGAAAAGGTTGCAAATGAGGAAAGTATGACATCTTCCATGTATATGACCAGGTATTTCGGAAGGTGCGCTTGTTAAATTTAGAAAGGATTGAGTTTAGTCCTTATGGATATTTATGCCGTGAACATTTTTTAATTTATTTGGGTAAATATCATTCTATAATAGATGCAACTTGAAGAGAGTATCTTCAACAAAGTATCTATATTCGTCGTGTTCTTTCAGGTGAAAAATGGAAATATATATCATCATTCCGAAAACAAGAATGAATTCTCCAGAAATCCATTCAATTCTTCTTGTCTAGGGAAACGACTCTCTCTCAGTGAAAACAACCAAATAAAATGGAAGAATGAGCCCTATTTCTTGTTTATAGCAGATTTAACTAGAATCCATTATTATTATATAGAACCCTTTGATTTAAATACCATCCATGCCCCGTGACCGTACACCACGACATATTCTGGAGGAGAGAAGGAAGCCAAGATTCCGTACATCGTTGTCATAAAAGCCGCGATCGCCACATTTGACGCCTCTTTCGGGATCAATATTTCACCACTTCGAGCCCAGAATAATTTCACGGATTCTTTAGTATGACAACTGCAAACACATTTGATATGAGATGAGTACTCCAAGACGCCACACGTAAGTTCCATGTACGTGACTTGCTGGGCAAGTGACCACCTCGCTACTTACTGCAAGTGCCCTAAAATTGTTAAAGTTCTGGTGTGTAGAAACCCCCAAAAACGAACCCTGCGTCCCGCATCAGCTCATTACAAACTAGCAAGCAAAATATGATTTTACTTCGCCATCCGTATTCTTCCGTAGCCTACATAACGACGAAATCTATGAGCGATACCATGACCGTCGGCTCAATAGGTTCCGGTGGACGGGTCACTTAATCCGTATGAATCAGGATGATCCTGCCTGAAAAGTCTATAAGGGCAATATCTATAGTAGAAAAGAAGACGAGGCAGACCCTGCCTGAGATGGAGCGATGGCGTAGATCAGGACGCCAGACAGTTTTTAGGGATATCGAATTGGTGGACCTCGGCGCAAAACCGAGATGTTTAAAGTTCGTTATTAAGGCAGGCCTAAACCGGATACCGGTTACCCGTTGTTGCGCCGTTGATAATGATGATCCGTGTCCTTCGCCGATACACTTCGAAATGGTAATCAAATAGCAATGACTTCTGAAACACCCATCAACCACACCATGCCAGATTTGACCAATTCTCTGAGCAATCAGGACAAAACTTTGAAAACTACAATATAATGATCAACTTTCCATCATCCAAATATCGATGTAAGTATCATCGAATTGAAAATTAACTCCTAAGTTGTTTGAACTCGCAGACACGTTACTCAGTGAACAAACACCACAAAGTTCCAACTATCACCTTACAGAAATGCGCCGCAACCAATAGGCCTTTTCAGTGCTCTCCTATTAGTCATTTTGTGTTAAACTCGCACTTTCCTGCGTACTGGAAATTTCCACAAATCACAACTGTCCCCGAAAAAAGAAAAATCCTCTCTTTCCTGATAGTTACTCGACTATTTCTATTTTCTCAACCCCCTCCAAAATCTTAGAGGAGACCACCAAATCGGTCATTGATAAGCACTTTAATAAAACAATTCTATCCTAGACTTCTACCAACCGAACAACTCATGCCCTTCTTATTCTTAAAACTTCTTACAAGACGCCAACTATAGCCTGTTTTCTTAATATAAGGAAAGCGATAGGCTGTCATTACAGAAGGATTTGTATCGTAACCGGGTGTCGGATAACAGTCCACTCAGCTGTAACTGAGTACCTCAGTCACATCATGGTCATAATCAAGGGCGAACACAATATTGACCACTTTGCCTCCTACAGTATAATGTGCTTCAAGGCCCTGATCCAATAGGGATTGTCACGCCAACGGCTATTGTTATTATTATTATTTCAATTCCGTATGGCGATATGGACTCGTCGTCTCAATTCTTAGCTTCCTAGATAAGCGGTTAATAGGTTAATTTTGTCCTCTTCATATGTATTGAAATCCTGCAAGGCTCATGCCTTTCCACTACCCTCTTGATGTAACAGATCGTAACAGATACCCTTAAAGGGAAAACCACATTAGAAGAAGGTCTTCTTTCACTTACGTGAAGAAGAATTATTCAGAATTTAGTTAAATTTGGATATTATATTAGCCATATTTCGAACAACTTTGGAGAGTCTTTTTTTGAAAAGTTTAAACTAAAAATAAAAGAGTTATGTGCCAATATTCTACTGAAGGTCGTAACTGAAGTTCTCCAACTGCGGGACGTGTAGAAACTCCAATTTTTATCTGAAACCAAATTTTACATGACTAACTTTTTTTACAAACCTCAATGCAGATAAAAATAATGTAATTCAAAAATTTTTAAAAAAAATTTCGATTTTAAAAATTCTGTAATTCACTAATTACGCAAAAGAGGCACCCTTAAAAATACGATTTCATCCCATATTGTAAAGAATCATACCTCCAAATTTCATAATGTTCGATTTATTACGTTTTGAACTAACATTCCTGCAATTGTGAAAAACGTTTTGAACAAAGCGTGTCTGAAAAGAAAATTGTTTGAAAAATCCCCAAATCCCCCCCCCCATCCATTTATCACTTTTAATTACGTACAAAATAGCTGTATACAAGACAAATATAAATACACTCGTATAAGGGACTGACAAAATTATTTATAAATATACTATTTACATAACGCTACCAGATTTCGTGAGGACATAAAGCAATTATCTCCTGGGAAGTGGGCCCCATGCTTATACCCAATAAGGACCAAAAGGTTTTCTTTGACATTTCTGAGGCGGATTCTGGAATAGCTAGGCTAACGATGTATGCAATAAAAAAAGTTGATTCTGAAAACCTCCCTTTGGTTTCCCTCCTTAAGCCCGCCCCCAGCCACAACCAAATTAAGATCCATCCATATGCTAATGACCTCATCGCCTATACATCTACAAAATATATTGTTTAGGTAAATAAACTCAAATGGTGTTTAACCAAATAGAAACTTACTCAATTCCAGAAAATCTCCGACAATCATATTTGGCGCGAACAGAATAAACGCAAATGATTTTCAATACCAAAAGCTGTCCCTTAGCAGCGCTGAACATGTTCTTAATCTAGTTGTTGCAATAAACCCCAACCCACCCACCAACCTAAGTGTAGAATACACGTCTACAAAGTAAAAACTCACTTAAATGGTACATTCTCTGAAATAATGTTAACCGTCTGTTTGACTAGTAAGGTCCTTTACCCAGATTGCTACCTCCATGTTTAAAACGTCCCCTCACCCGAGCATAATGCCGCCTAATTACATACTGGGTTAGGGAAAACGTAATGTCGTATTTGTGATAAAATTGTAACGCTTTATTTAACGTACTTAGAATTATCCGATTTAAGTCAAATATGCGCCATTTTGTTCGCAAACTTGTTGCCATTTAGAAGGCAACTCCATTATCTACCTCTTATAAAACCCACCCTCCTTATTTGCAAAAAACACAGACAGCCAGTTTTCGCAAGCCTCTTTTGAGGCCAACTTAGTAGCACCAAGAGTGTTTTGCATGGACCGGAAGAAATGGTAATTACTTGGTGCCAGGTCCGGACTATACGGTGGGTGCGATAGGACATCCCATCCGAGCTCCCGTAGCGTCTGGCGGGTCATCAAAGGTTTTTGAGGCCGAGCGTTGTCCTGGTGGAACAGAACACCATTCCTATTGACCAATCCTGGCCGCTTCTGGTCAATCGCCTGTTTCAAACGGTCGAGTTTCTCACAGTAGAGTACCGAATTGAGGGTTTGGCCATAGTTGAGCAGCTCATTGTGGATGATTCCCTTCCAATCCCACCAAACACACAGTAAAACTTTCCTGGCCGCCAATCCAGGCTTGGCGATGATTTGAGCCAGGTCACCGTGCTTCGACCACGATCTTTTTCACTTGCGGTTTTCGTACGTGATCCACTTTTCATCACCAGTTACCATCGGCTTCAAAAATGAGTCGAATTCGTTCCATTTCAGCAGTGCATCGCAGGCGTTGATTCGGCCCAAGAGAGTTTTTTCCGTCAACCCGTAAGGCATCCAAACATCCAGCTTTTTTTGGAATCCAATCTTCTACAAATGATTCCAAACGGTTCTATGGTCCTTACCCAGTTCCTGGCTAATCGAGTGAATGCTCCCATGTCGGTCTACTTGGATGATTTCGACGATTGGCCTACCAGTACGGGGTGTATCTTCGACATCCACTACACCAGAACGAAATCTATCGAACTAACGCTGTGCTGTGCGAATCGTTACAGTATCGGACCCATAAACTCACAAATTTTTTTGGCCGATTTCGTTGCATTTTTACGTCTCAGGTAGTAAAAATGTAAAATATGACGAATTTCTTCCTTGGTGGGCTCTTTGACGCGCTATAACTTGAGACTGAAACGTACGATCATAAAACTGTCAAAGAGACACCTGTAGCCCAGATTGTCGCCGTATAGTATGAGCCAATGCGATAAGTACAACACAAGATATGTTTAAGCGTCGCCATCTATTGACAAAATACAACATTACTTTTTACCCAAACTAATATTTTAGAATATTATAATGATCATTGTCCTACCTTTTTGTACAATCAGCAGAGCAATGATATCGTCTTCTGCATGCTAACATGCAATCAAGGGCATTTTTACCCAGCACGTTGTGAAGTAATGAATGCGCTGTGCACTATTGGCTCGCGAAAAAGGCAGCTCCAATCCCACTTGGAATTTTACTCTTCGAACCACGGTAAAACAATTAAACTAGATTTGGAACTAGATGAGCTTGTGCGACAGACGTGTCAAATGCCTTCTCTAAATCCTGGAAGGCAATGTTGTAGGGACGATTCTTTTCACGGGAATTATGTATGAGTAACCAGGCAGCATTCATTATTCCGTAGTTTTCGGCTTGGTCCGCGGTAACGGTTCACAAAGTGACCTCTTCTAACACTTTACAATACAGTATCTATCTATTAAATTATGAACACTAGGAAAATATGCAAAGTTGCAATTTCAAATTGCAATAAAAGCGAAATCTTTTAAATAGATTAACAAAACATAACATTATTAACTGAGTGACGTATGTGTTCAATTTAGTTTAAGCCCAACATATCCTTACATTTAACACTTGGTTACCACGTCCTATTTTTAATTGCATCTCTCATGCAATCAGATATGCGAATACAATTGCTAATCATCGGCTTAAATCAACACCATGGTACCATTTGTGCTTAATGTTTTCCTTAAAATTTGCAAGTGAGGTCTGTGGTGTTTCTGCATTGATATTCCTTGTGTTTCAGATAGGACCAACAATTCTCTATCTAGTTTAAGTCCCGAAAAATTCAAAGACCTGTTGTATGACGGTAATCTACTGCTCAGACCACAATGTATCTTCAATACATTGTATTGGATAAGTTCCTTCTTCAGGAATACAGCTACAAATCATTGCTGCTGGTGGGTATTTAATCTTTTTAACCATACAGGCATCAGGGAAGTGTTCACTCTTTTTTCTCCTATCATAATTTTCCACCTCAGTCACCGCGTTTAGACAACATTTGTCAATAAAAATGACCTACAAGAAATTAAAGGAAACCAAAATTTTAAATTCGAAAAGAGGCCCGGAAAACTTTCTCCAGTAGCTCGAATTGCAATCCTCGTTCAAGCGGGCCAATAACAATCGCCATCGCCCCGTCGCTTCTGTCAACTTCGACTTTTTGGCCGGCTGCCTGCATTTCAACCCATTTTCATACAGACGTTTTCCTATTGTATAATGGGATATCTTATTTCTAGCGTCTCTCACGTCATCCAAAGCACTCTGGGAGTTAGGCTTTTGAGACTTTCGCAAAATTAGCCTACCTTCCCTTTGAGTATCCTTCCAAGGGAAAACCTTGAAGTTATCTAAGAAACCTCTGGTTTATCACGAACAATACTGAATTTTCTTGCTATTCCAGCCACTGACGATTTACAAACACCAATATTTAAGGTAATCGCTTCATAGCTTTTCCTTCCCTCTTTCAAAAGGGATACAACTTGCCTCTTCTATTTTACCCTAATATTTCCCTTTTAACCCATTTTCTGTTAATCTACTGTTATTAGAAACCAAAATAAAATCAATATTTTTAGCCACATGTACCGTCAAACGTATTACAAACCTCGCAAAAGAACTATTCTAAGCTTAATTTCCCCATTTTCTCGAGAAAAACCTCGAAAAGCGCACAAATATTGGCCAGTTTAAAATACAACTTTTTGGCAGGAAATAACGGGAAACGGTTCTAATTTTATTCTAACCTCCCACTCTAGGAAGTGGAAAAACAAATGGAGGTCACAACTTATTCTGATTTTTCTTCACAAGCAAAAACCTAATGATATAGTAAATTTTCTGATAAAAGCTCATCGTTCATAACTCGATACACAGATACTATATGTGGTAATGTTATCTCAACTTAATAATCACTGACAATCCAATTACGGTACTCTATAGGAGGCAACATGGTCGGCATTGCACTCGCCCGTGATGACTACCCTGATTTCATTCTGGGACTCACTCACAGCTGAGTCGACTGATATCAGACATCCAATCACGATATAAATCTCATCGCCACCAGGATGAAACAGGGAACACAAATAATATCCCTGTAAAATTCAAAGAGCAGTGAGCTTGAAAAGATAAATAGAGAGGACACGAACGATTCGTTGGGATCCTTGCAGGATGCGAAAAGGAAAAAGACTTCTCCCCGGAAAAAGGGAAGGCTAACAAATTGACCAAATTTGTGGAAACACCGGCGCGAATTCAGGGAATTCAAGGGAGGTAGAGCCGTAAAAAAAGCCGCATAGGCCAAATTCGGCGATAAGAAAAGTTTCCGAGATTGTGATACAATGTAAAGATATTGATTAAGACGATCAAGGAAGAAGAAGAAGAAAACAGTTCGGATCATTCGGTTCCCAAGAGTCCTCAATCAGTGCACTCTGGTAAGCATATGGAGGCACCCAAACGGCAACTATAAACTAACCGGCTGAAACAGCGTTCAAACTGCTGGCGGCTGGTAAAGTAAAAATAGGTTGGGTCATTTGCCGATTCAGAGACCAGGTGTCCCTCAAGTGCTGTTTTAGATGCCTTGAATTTGACGATGCGAAATGCATCGGTAATTGTGACAGGTCAAAGCGCTGCTCAAAATTAGAAGGAGAAGGACATACGTATATTTAATGAGTGCAAGGTTGACTCTGAGTGTATGTTTTACAAGAGGTTGATACAAATCAACCTCAACCACTGCGAGGCAGCGCAAGATCTACTCTCACAGGCCATCTATGGGGAGGGAATCGAAGCGGCCATAATCAGCGAGCCTTCATCATCATCATCAACGGCGCAACAACTAACACCCGGCCTAGGCCTGCCTTAATAAGGAATTCCAGACATCCCGGTTTTGCGCCGAGGTCCACCAATTCGATATCCCTAAAAGCTGTCTAGCGTCCTGACCTACGCCATCGCTCCATCTTAGGCAGGTTCTCATTCGTCTTCTCTTTCTACCATAGATATTGCCCTTATAGACTATCCGGGCTAGATCTTCCTCATCCATGCGAATTAATGTCCCGAAATGATCAAGCTGTATAACACATGAGAGGACCCTTTCTAAGTAGTTTCCTCTTGTGTACGATAGTTCTTTTTTTTGAATATTTTTTTCGTACTCTTCCTTCGATGGTGCTACAGCCCAAAGCGAGCTTTCGAGTCCCGAATGCAACGGCTCCAATTATCTCGACTCAAAGACCTCTTCCAGTTAGAAAGTCTTAGAATTGATCTGCAATCTGCGTCCACTAAATCCTTCCAATGTTTCCTTGGCTTCCCTTTTGGTCGGCTACCATCGGCTCTGCCTTTCAGCAGTCGTTTCGGAGTCCCTCCATCATGTTTTCGTTCGAGGTGCTCAGCCCATTTCAATTTCCGGATTCATACAATTCATGATAGTATCTAATTCTCCAGGTATCTTCCTCCTTTATGGCTCCGAAAATCTTTCGGGGGACTTTTCTCTCGAAGATATCGATCTGCTTTTCCGACATATGCGTCAAGGCTCATGATTCGCATCCATGCAGCAACAACGGCTGAATTAATAGCTCATTGTGAAGAGCACCGCATAAAATGCTTTATGAGCAGTAAAGCTTTATGCTTTATAGGTAGTAGGCGTCCTTCGAGAGTTGGGCTCCTAGGGAAGCGACTTGGTCCACCTCATCGAAATGCTCGCTCACTCATACCAATGTTTTGCAGCCACCTTTCGGGTTTGCGTCATATATTCCGTTTGGGATGCATTGGCCTTGAGCCCCACTTCGCCCTCTGCTGACTAGAACTGCTCAAACACTTCCTTCGTACGAAACATCGTTGTCTGGGTAGGCCACCAGTTGCGCAGATCTTACCAATAACGTGCCTCTGGTATCAACTAAGGCCACCTTCCTGACGACGTATTCGAGCACCAAGTTTAAGAAGGTGGGGGCGAGATCATCCCTTTGTTTAAGTCCTGGCACTATAGGATAGCTTTGTATCAGTTCAATGGGGATTTTTACCTGGCCCTCGTTGCTAATCATTGTGACAGAACCAATAAGTCTGTGAACTGGAAAAGTACAAGGAGAAACCGCACCAGGCGCGGAAGTTTTACCAACAAATCAACAGGATGAAGCTTTACACACCTCGATGTTCATCCTGCCGAGACAAAGAGGGAAATCTGATTTCCGACAGAATAGGCATATTGGAGCGATGGGTTGAGTATTTTGATGAACTGCGCAACAACCAAAGTATCGGCGTGTTGGAGGTCCCGCCAAATGAAGACGACGGACAAATGCTGCCGCACCAAGTGTAGAAGAAATAGGAGGCGACCAATAACAGCAAGTAATTCATCAACTTGTGCTCAAGGTGTGGGACAGGGAATCAATGCCTGACGATTGGTAACGAGGCATTATCTGTGTCATACATAAGAAGGGAGATATCACACAGTGCAGCAATTATAGAGGTATCACGTTGCTGAGTACCATCTATACGATATTCTCCGCTATCTTGCTAGGCCGGATAGACGCATAAGCCCCGAACATTATTGGCCCATACCAAAGAGGCTTCACTGCAGGCAAATCAACAACAGATCAGATTTTCTCTGTGCGGCAAAATGGAATGGAATGGAAAAACTGTTCGAATATGGACATCAGTTGCACCTATTCATCGACTTTAAACCCGCCTATGATAGCCTAACCAGGGTAAAACTGTACACCGCCATGAGAGAATTCGATATCCCGACGAAATTGATAAGACTGACTAGGCTGACCCTGACCAATATGCGAGGCCAGATAAAAGCAACAGGATCGCTCTCAAGACGATTCCCTATCCATGCCCTGTCATGGGTCCTCTTTAACCTGCCCCTGGAGAAAGGGATTCGTGATGCTGAGGTAATTACGAGGGGTACGATCCTCTTTAAGTCCACCCAACTACTGGCCTATGTCGACGAAATCAACATCATGGGACGAACCACCCGAGACGTACAAGCTGCCTTCATCAAGATGGAGCAGGCGGCGATCGGCGCGAGATCTTGGGCTGCATATCAATGAAGGCAAAACAAAGTATATGGTGGCAACGTCAGCATCGAAAACCAACCAACCATCAAACCGCACTGGTCAAACAGGAAGAATAAGGATACGAGACTACAACTTTGAGACCGTTGATAATTTCTCCTACCTAGGGTCGAAAATCACAACCGATAACAGCTACGAAGATAAAATCCGCGCACGGTTGTTGTCAGCCAACAGAGCCTATTTCAGCTTACAAAAACTGTTCCGCTCGAAACGTCTCACCATAGGGTCAAAATAATGATCTTGCCAGTTCACATGTATTCCTCGGAGACTTGGGTTTTTACCAAGAAAAATTGCGAATTCTTGGCCGCGTTCGAGAGAAGAATCCTCTGAAGAATTTGTGGCCCCCTACATGAAGATGGATGATTCCGCAACATACGTAACGATGAAATCTATGAACGATACAACGACCGTCAGGTTGTGGATAGAATGCGGTTCAATGGATTACGGTGAGCGGGTTATTTAATCCGTATGGATGAGAATGATCGAGCCCGGAAAGTCTATAAGGGCAATATGTATGGTAGAAAAAGAAGACGAAGCAGACCCTGCCTAAGATGGAGCGATGGCGTAGGTCAGGACGCCAGACAGCTTTTAGGGATATCAAATTGGTGGACCTCGGGATGTCTGGAGTTCCTTATTAAGACAGGCCTAGACCGGATACCGGTTGTTGCGGCGGTGATGATAATGATGAATTTAAACAAAACTGTCACTAATTCGTATTAAATCGAGGATATGGGCACTTGTTCTGATGTCCATATCGTCAGCATAGGCCAGTAGTTGGGTGGACTTAAAGAGGATCGTACCTCTTGCATTTACCTCAGCATCACGAATCACTTTCTCCAGGGCCAGGTTAAAGAGGACGCATGGTAAGACATCCCCTTGTCGTAGCCCACCGTAGCCTATTGAGCCGGATTTTATCCACAACCTGACGGTCATGGTATTGCTCATAGATTTCGTCGTTATGTAGACTACGGAATCGTCTATTCTCAAGTAGGGTCTCTGCTCGATCTGGATGAAGATAGTTTGTGCGTCTCGGATCGTTCTTCCCATGATGTCGATATCGTCAGCATAGGTCAGTAGTTGGGTGGACTTAAAGAAGATCGTACCTCTTGCATTTACCTCAGCATCACGGATCACTTTCTCGAGGGCCAGGTTAAAGGGGATGCATGATAGGGCATCCCCTTGTCGTAGACCATTGTTGATGTCCAATGGTCTTGAAAGTGATCTTGCTGCTTTTATCTGGCCTCGCACATTGGTCAAGGTCAGCCTAGTCAGTCTGATCAATTTTGCCGGGATACCGAATTCTCCCATGGTCGTGTACAGTTTTACCCTGGCTATGCTATCATAGGCGGCCTTAAAGTCGAACTACTAAGACCAGGGGACGTATTTTGCTCGAGGCTTTCGCGGAGCTAGACTTGGTGCTTGTAAATACAGGAAATATATCCAACTTTTCTGGGACAGTGTCGAGCTGAATATTGACATGTGTGAGTATCGCAATGATGAGGCGAATCGTCTGCTTTATCAGTGAATACCACGGAATTTTCCTCCAAGTCTAAGATAGCGGAGCTTACTATTAGGGACGCATTCATAAAGGTGCTATTGGGATGCTACTATCTTGGTGGTGCGGCTTCAGAAAAGGTAGCACAAATGATGAGACCCAAAATGAAAGCATATGACTCTCTCTATTGGTGGAACGAATGCTGTTCCCAACAGAGCCCTTAAATTCGCTATTACAACCAGATCCGACTGATTTATCAGCGTATTTGAAACATGCGGGGTAGAAAAAGTTTTCCTCGCTCGGTGGAAGTGTCAAAAGCTAATTTGGCCAACACAGGCCAATAAGCAACCAGGGCATCAATCATCATACCGCCCATTTGCCTTATCGACACTATAGAAAAAATGCCCCAAAAGGTCATATTCTCCCTACCATAGAATATAGAGATGGCCTGTCGGACGGACAATTTGGATAAAAGCGCATCAGGAGTTAGTCCAGCTTCACCTCCAGAACGAGGCGTTCTTGATTACCATTCGTGTTGGTGGGCACATCATCAGTTCAATAGCGGTTATCAAATATCTGGGGGTGATCATTGACGCGAAGATCAATTTCAAGGGACACCTGGACTATATATTTGTTTCCTTAAAAACGACAGACAGACAATGAATCGATTTTAATAAGCACACAAAACCTTAAGAGGTTACATTTGGACATACTCGTATTTACATTGTTATATTTTATGAGCACCTCTCATCAACTACGTTAAAGGAAATGATATTCATATATAATACCATATCGTCATCAGGAACATCGCCAAATAAGTCTCTATAATCGAGGCGAAATAACATCAAATTAATGTTGACCCAGACCTGCTTTACAGATCAAATAAACACCGTAAATAGTTAACTTATTGAATCGTAGGGAAAGTATGCCCTTTTCTTTCTGCTAAGTGCTTATTTTCCTAAGTGCACCTACCCGACATCCTTCATAGTACAATATGTTCTTGTATCGAAATCTATCATTCCTCACCACTTTCCAAATCCTTTTAGCACTAAAATTAATATCTCTGCCGATTCGAGCCTTTCCACTCAGACTCGAAATAGAATTCCTGTATCCTCTTGACGAGCGCACTGGAAGCATGACCATTAGCCTATCGTTCCATCTTCTGTTTAGCTTTTCACTTGTAATAAACATGGTTCCAACGTCCTGATTGCTACCAGCAAATACTTTTCCGTTGGTGAACCATTACTGATATTATGTACGTAGCAATGTATTCATGAAAGATATCGATTTTAGTGGAAATAGCGTGCAAACCATTCTCAACGAGATACCATAAAAATCAACCCCCGATGTAATATTATGATGTACCCTACGCCTATACGAGTATCTATTCGTAAGTATCTACATAGAAGGTATGTCCAATCCATTTAGAGATAGAGAACGAATACCGTCGGCCTATTCTCTACACGAAGTATTGCATCATTATCAATGACGTTGGCGGTATCAAAGAACCGGATGCTATGTTCCCAATGGGACGAATATCTCTGCATATCATTTCAAATGTCCTCTGAATGATGATTGCATATTTGAAACTGTAACATTTGAGCTGTTACTGGTATGGACGTAGGATGTACAAGAGACGCGTGTGGGGTTCACTATTCCCAAGGAAAATGATGTCAAATTAGGACTTATTGCAAAACCGTGAGTTTGCTACAGTTATACTTTTTTATTGGAATGAGAGTCCTTAAGTGTACATATACCTTCATATGTAATTATCTAAGGAAAAATAAAGGTGAAGTGAAAATGTGTGAATATCAGAGTAAGCACTGCACCTATGTTAACCATTTTGCAAAACATTCTAATTCTCCTCACAACTTCCTGAAAAGACGAAGCTTCTGTTCGGTACAGTATATATGTAAATCTATAGCAGCCTTGAAAAGACGGCTTTCATTCCATCATAATTATCGGTTCCAAATCAGCCCTCTATCTCTCTAGGAAAACATCAGCTGCCAAATGAGTGCTGTACATGATTTGAAACAGATCCTTTACTAAGCGCCTCTTTTAGTACTGAAAACGCTGCCCTCTAACGGCACCTTTTCCGTATTTGCGCCCGAAACAGACTCTTCCTAATCCTCTGAAATCAAGATGGAGCAGCCTCAAGCACATTCCTTTTTGTTAACAATTTCGGATTGGAAAGGATAAACGGGTCAGAATCTTTGGACTCAATCCCCCTAAGCCGTTGTTGGGAAACATGGTCCAAATTTTCAGGATATCGTTTGCACCCACATGTCCATAGAACATAGAGAATTGAGGGTTGGAACTCTATGCCCCAAAAAATGAAACAGGTGGATGATGGATATGTGTGCACATTAGTACCAACGATATTTAATTTACGTACATATGAATATATGTATGCTTTTCCGCACAGAGTAAAGAAATGCGTGAATGTACGTTAGATCAATAGTATACGGTTGGCAATGTTTATATGTTTAGAATGATATATATATTTTGCATTCTTAGCTATGTACGAATGAAGAACGTGCATAGAGACTTGCTTACATAAAATGAGCACAATACCTTTATACCTGAAACACCGAGCTTCTGATATTACGACTTATTGGAAGATGAAACAGAGAGACACTGGCCTGGGAACATGAGATTTTTAGGCATTGAAACTGTATTACAGAATCACCATAATGTATTACACAAGAATCAGAGCTCAGTAGTTCACTTAACACATCGTTCAATAAGTCCCGGGACTAACTATCAAAACAACATTTTATCGGCAAAATTCTTTATTATTCATCAACATAATCTCCTTCAAGGGTTATACAATCATTCCAACGCTTCTCTAACTTTTGAATGCCATGTTTGTAGAACGATTTGTCTTTTGACTCAAAATGAGCCTCAGTAGCAGCGATCACCTTCTCATTTGAGCCAAATCTTTTTCCCTGGAGCATCTTTTTGAGATCCGCAAAGAGCCAGCAGTCGCTGAGGGCCAGATCCGGCGAGTACGGAGGATGAGGAAGCAGTTGGAAGCCTAATTCGTTGAATTTGGTCATCGTTTTGATTGACTCGTGGCGCGGCGAGTACGGAGGATGAGGAAGCAGTTGGAAGCCTAATTCGTTGAATTTGGTCATCGTTTTCATTGACTTGTGGTACTTGATGAAAGATGACTTTCTTCTTCTTCATGTGTGGGCGTTTTTCCGCTATTTCGGCCTTCAAACGATCCAATAACACCAAGTAGTAGTCGCTATTGATGGTTTTTCCTTTTTCGAGGTAGTCAATGAAAATTATAGCATTCGCATCCCAGAATACGGACGCTATCACTTTGCCGGCCGACTGTTGTGTTTTTGGATGCTTCGGGCGGCTTTTACCGGTCGTACGCCATTCAGCTGACTGCCGACTTGACTCCGGAGTGAAATGGTGAATCCATGTTTCGTCCACTGTCACATATCAACTCAAAAAATCCTGTTTATAGCGAGTAAACAGTGCCAAACAGATCTCCGAATCATTGATACGTTGTTGCTTTTGTTCCATTGGGAGCAAACGCGACAGCCATTTGGAAAAAACCTTTTTCATAGCCAATTTTTGGTGTAAAATAGTAAATACGCTACCAATTGATATGTTCACCATCTTAGCTATCTCGCGCACTTTCATTTTACGGTCACCCATCACGATTTTCAATACTTGCTTGGTGTTTTCGGGAGTTACTCCCTCATTTGGCCGACCCGAATGTTCCGCATCATTTGTATCAGCACGACCGCGTTTCACGTCGAAAACCACCGACAAATGGTTGTTTTCGACGGAGTAGAGTCCGGATAACGTTTTTCAAGCCATTGCTGAGCTTGGCCAGTGTTTTTTCCCCATTAGAAAACAATGTTTTATCAACACACGAAACTCGTTTTGGTCCATTTTTTCACGATTGCAAAGGTAGCGTCAGTTTAACCACTATAGCTTTCTTGGTTATATTTCGAATTATTAGGTTGTTGCAAATGAAATGTCGGATATTTGAGTAAAATTTCAAAAAACTATAACTTTTATGAAAATTAATTTTATTAGTCAAAATAAGAACCAGCAGCTTCAATGCACTTCTCCCAACGAGATACAAGGGCATTTATTCCAGTTTCGTAAAAGTCTGGGTTTCTAGAGCTAAGAAATTCTTCAAAGGCACTTTTGACAGCTACTTCATTGCTGAATTGTTTCCCCGCCAAAAAGTGATCCAAATGCTTAAAAAAGTGGTAGTCGGTTGGCGAGAGGTCGGGTGAATATGGTGGATGAGGAAGAGTCTCATATCGTAATTCATTTAATTTTTGGACCGTCATTCTGGAAACATGAGGTCGGGCGTTATCATGGAGCAGTATCACTCCATCTCTGTTGACCAATCTAGGCCGTTGAACACGCAATTTCTCGTGCATTTCATCAGGTTGGGCACAATATTTCTCTGCATTAATTGTTTCACCACGCTCCAAAAACGAATAATGAATAATTCCAGATGCAGACCACCAAACGGTTACCATTACCTTCTTCGGGTGAAGGCTCGGTTTTGGCATGTGTTGTGGAGGCTGATCGGCATCTAGCCATTGCGCTGATCTGCGACGGTTGTCGTACAATATCCACTTTTCATCGCGTGTCACTATTCTGCGCAAAAAGGGATTGTTCCTGTTGCGGTTGAGTAGAGAGCTGGATATTTCCATTCGCAGCGCCATGTTTTGCTCGCTGAGTTCATGCGGAACCCACTTATCAAGCTTCTTCACCTTTCCAAGCTGTTGTAAGTGCCGAGATACTGTCGAATAGTGTACGCCTATTTTCTCTGCAATGTCACGAATCGATGATCGGGGATCAGATTCCACTATCAAACGCAACTCGTCGTTGTCGATCGATGGTCCTGGGTGTCCACGAGGTTCACTTTGGAGGGTCATGTCGCCTGATCGGAATTTTTCGAACCACCGCTGTGTCGTTCGTTCGTTTGCTGCGTCAGCTCCAAATGCTCTGCAAATGTTTCTGGTTGCCTCCGCTGCGTTGTGACCAAGTTTAAATTCATATAGAAAAAGTAGACGTTTTTGACTCCCTTCCATGCTTTTTTCTTTGAGTTTTACTTGGAACTTCAATGACGATTGAAACTGAAATGACTCCTTGATCGAACGAACGACTATTTATACTCAATTATCCCATACCACCAGAGTCACCTTGCGGCAGTTTTAAACATTAAAATCATAACTAACTTCACTTCATTGAAAAATCCGACATTTCATTTGCAACAACCTAATACATCAAATTTTGACACATCTTATCTGAAGGTTGGTACTTCTGAACCTTGGTATATAAATGGCATTATTAGCGCCATTTCTACACTAGTCCCGGGACTTATTGAACGATGTGTTTAAGACTCTTTTCTTTATTCGCGTCGCTTACAATCATCTTCCTAATCTCGTTTGCTCTTCCAGTTTACCTTAATTAGACCCAATCATAGAGTTTATTGCATCGCAATCCACCTAGAATGTGAGTATTATCGATGCTCGGCCAACTTTCTCTGCCACCGTCTCTTAATTGCAGAGATCAGTTTGCCTATCCTATTTTACCTATTTCTAAGCGCTCCCATTCCTGTTACGATCTACTTATATATCCCCTCCCTTCATGGTTGTTCAACCATAGTGAAAATGTGATGCACTTTACGCTTTATTTTCTCGTGATTTTATCTGTTAAAATGTAAATCAGCAACATTCCTGATATTACATAACTCCAAGCATAATATGTACACCCTGAGAGTTTTATAATGAGCACCGCTTCTGTTTTCTGTGTCTGCGCAGAACTCTCTAATCAAGTGCTAATTGCACTGGTTATTCAATATCCTCGCGATTCTTTGTACCAGAATCACTACCGCGTTTGGTGGTACTGCCCATATCGTGGATTGCATCACAAAGCCAGCCTATTTAATGACATCAATAGTTAAGTAATGCACTTTCTTGTCCCCCAACAATTTATAATTTATTGTGTTTCTCTTATCCCTTAGTGTTTACAAGACAGATGAACCAGGGAATATTCGCCCCGACATATATACACGCTTCGAGGTCGAATGGCTTAAGTTGCACAAGGTAGAGATCCTGATCGCCTTTAACTCGGTAAAGGCCAGTGATGATCCTTGCCCATGTCTGCATCAAGTTGACTCGCACCTCCCAGTGGTAGCCCTGGATAACCATTAGACAACCGTCGCGTGGTGGACAAACATGAGCGGCGTCCCAATGCACATTTTAATACAGAAATCGCTGAACCTGGCAAGAGGTATAAATTGCACCCATATGAAATTAAACAAAACAATGGAGTATATACCACAGGTGGTAGACGAGTTGTACTGGAAAATCCACCCTCTCAGGAGGTTGGTCCTATGGATTCTGGGGAGCATCTTTCATTGCATTTGATCGACCCGTTTAGTAGGAGTTCGAGGGTTACAAGACCACCACCATCGATCAAAAACGTAACCCAACTAACAAAAAAAAATATCAGTAACACCAAAGGAAGGAAAACTTAAAATTATAAAACCAACTAATAATGTACCGAAAACACCTCAGGAAATGGAAAATAAGGAACTAAACGAAAAGTTCAATAAACTAGAGAAGCTTAGTTCGTAAAGTCCAAAACAACTCAGGCTAGTTCACTCCCAGCGAAGTACCACAGCCTTAGTGTAAACGAACCAAGAGGATACCACACTGATGAAGAAGAATTGGGCAGAGAAACTGACTGGATCTTGCAAAAAAAGAGCGTCTAAGGAAAGACGGACGAAGGAACAAAGGCGGACTCGTCACCGGAAATCATTAGACAAAGTCTCACGAAATGCGATAAAACAAAAGATCCGACGAAATTGAAAGTGAAACTTCCTCCGTCGGTTAATATTAGCGGCATCGATTAGCATCAGACAGTTAAAATCCTCCTTTCGGGAGCCATAATAAAAGAGTACTCAATAATTGCTCTAAACAATTATGTTTGGAAACTTCATACTGTAAACGCAGATGATTACAAAGCACTCTGAGCATGGAAAAAATTCAATGGTGTACGTATGAAGACAAAAACAACAGGTCTCTCAAAGTTATAGCTAGGGGACTCCACCCAGCGTGTCAAAAAGACGATATTGTAGAAGACCTCAAGGGAAAGGGTTTTAAGAATCTAGACGTTATGAATATATTGAAAAAAAAAAAAAAACTCAATGAGAAGGGGGAATCAATAATCAGTAAGCGAAGACTTCCTTTGTTCATGCTTACGTTTGACAATAATGAAGACCCAAACAAAATTCACAAGTTAAAAAATAAAAGCACTGCGAAAAGTCAGCGACCTAATCATCATCATCAACTGCCGAAAATTAATTAAATTAAATTAATATTTAATGGGATTACCAACAAATCTTGAAACCTGGCGGTAACGGGTTGGCCCGAGCTATTTGTGAAGACCTGCCTTAATAAGGAACTCCAGACATCCAAAAGCTTTGCCCCAATGGTAAGACATTTTGGGAGAAACAGTTTTTGTAAGCTGAAAAACGCTCAGTTGGCAGCCAACAAAATTGCGAGGATTTCATTGTCATAGAAGGAGACATTTTCAACGGTCTCAAAGTTGTAGTCTCCAATTTTTATTGTTTTCCTTTGACCAGTGCGGTTTTTATTCACCTCGTTGACTAGGTTCTGCAAACGGAGAGCTTTGCTTCTATTTCCTCGCGGGCGTGTAAACATCCTTCCATTAATCGGTAATTTCTACTGTGCACCAGACACTGAGTTTATGACAGTATCACCTGCAAAGCTACCACCTCCCAAAGCGCCCCCAGGTGCATTTCTGCCTGTTCCAAGAGCGTCGACGAATTTCCCGATGTTCATTCCCGCGATATTCCACATGCAGAGGGAGCGCTGGGTTGGTGCACGCCGGCAAGTAGCGTCAACCACTGGTGATCACTTGCCACCCCCCCCCCCCCCAAAAGTTATATCAGGAATGCTTCCTTCGCAGCCTAGGCGAACATAGGCGTGGATCCAGTGTTTAAAACTACAAACCCGGTACTCGCTGCAATTTCCAGGATATATTTCTCTCTGGAGTTTGGCTGAGGCATGTCCCATTCAAAGGCCCTAGCATTAAAGTCACTTTCCACCAGGATTCGCCGCCCCGTGCCCAAAATGGTGTCCTCCAGGACATCAAGCCGGCGCCGAAAGTCCAGCATCGTTGTGCAGGGAACGCAATTTTCGCTTTCTTTGCAGGTCCTTGCTTTGTGACCTACCTCACCGCATCTGCGGCGTACTATCCTTCAGTCGGCTTCCTTGTAAGTTGGGGAGAGGGGAGGGGATTTGGTTACCTATGAACATACCGGCTTAATAGTGACTTCGATTCCTCGTCTTTTCCCTTACTGGCTTTTGGTTTGTAACCTCCTTGTCTTCGTGTAGGCGTGCCTCTATCTTCTTTTTTGGGGCCCTGGAAACTACTTGGATAAAGTGCCCTTCAGGAAAATCTATTTCCACTTTTTCCCGATTTGCTTTTCAGCGGGCTATTTGCGATCCGTTGGCACTTGCAGTGTTTTCAGCAGAAAGTGTAGTTGCTTCTGCTTTCTGCGCGTCTTCCGCTGCTGTCCAGTTCGCCTGTAAAAGGAGATGCAATCCAGTAGTTCCTCCAGTTCCGTCGTGCCGTTTTTAATGCCTTTACTAACCTTCTTCTAGAAGAACGTTGCTGACCGCATACGCTTCGCCACTTCAATTTCAGTCTGTTTGAATTTGGTTGAAATTTAAAATGTTGACAATTTCAAACACACAGTTTTTTTTATTGCACCATAGAAATGATTTCCGTCATTAGTGAAAATGAGTCTGTACGGTACCGGAAAACAAACACTTTTGGAAACTAAGAACTGGTCGTTGGACATACCGGATTATTTTAAATATTCGAAAGTGAATTGGACGAACATACGGAGCATTAAACTATGAAGTTACATAACCCTTGATCGCGACGATTAATTATACTGCCCGAATATGCATTAACAGCATGGTAAGAGCCTTCCAACTTTCAACGGTGAGCAAGGAAAAAGGTCACACACTGACAAAGAGACAGCCAGTGAACCGATTAAAGTAAGGTTTTCTTTTCCACCAAACCCTAAAAAAAGTCAAATGAATGGCCAATTTGTAAGAAACTGAGCAACCGAATCTGAAAAAATCGTAATGATACCAAGTACGACCAAATACAGTTGATAATATAATAATAAGTATGTTACTACATATATTTTGGTTCTAAAAACCCCACTCAGAAGCATCCTAGAAATAGAAAATTGTAGGCTAATACATCCGTCTCATTGCACACGGTACTGGAAAGTTTAGTAGGATTCCTACTAACGTTAACAAAGTTGTAGTTCATCGAATTTTTCTCTTTTACTTAAAAATCAAAGTATCTCTGCAAATGCGGGATTTTTTTTCTCGTTTATTGATAAAAGATATTAAAAGTGCCCATCATCCACTAAAAGATTTTCTCCACTTGCCTTGAAGCAATTATTTATTGTATCCTAATACGTATAAGGTTCGTTTTTCATGAATTAGTAATGCAAATGCTCCACAACTTTCAAACATCAATAACGACTGTCGCAACGATAGTGTTTCAAATAGTAAATATCTGCGTTGGATGGTTTGAAGAAGGAACCATATATGCGGAGACAAGATTGTACAATCAATACCCAATCAGCTTATCATACAGTCTTGCAGCTTTGATAACAAATCTATTCTAACATGCACCCGATAACTTCCCCCAAATTCCATTATTTTCCCAATTACACATATCCTTGAAACTACTCAGTGCTCTCTGATTGAGAATATGACACAATTTCTTGATCCTTTGTTCACTCGTCAATCATGTGGTTTCCTATCTCAATTAATTCCAGACAGAATCGAATAACTTGCAAAAGAGATTCCGAGCAAGGATATCGACATGTTGTGTGTCCCTTTGTTTTGTGGCCGATTGAGCACAAAAACGTTCATTCTGTGATTTGAATTCATTACAAGGATACGAATGGAGACAAGACCGACATATGGTGGTTGTATATCCCGTGGTAGTAGCGCTGAAGGATGCTTGCTTAATCATATCAAGATATTTCAATTTTCTTCAATTTTGTGGGAAAATGATTTGCGACAGCTGTTGCAAAATCGCTCAGCGACTCCAATCATGGGAATGCTAGGAACATGCTGGCTGCGTGTGTCTGTGCCGGTCTATTTGAGTAGAACATCAAATGCCTGAACGGCAGGGTCTTACTCGTTTATGCGGAATATATAAATTTAGATAAGTGCTCTCCATGTGAGCACAGATTTTATAGTAATTTGAAGAAGTGAGTTGAACATTATTTTGATATATTCTAGGAGCGTGTGGAGGATGAGTTAAGAGTTTCCACTAAGTTAGTTGAAGGAAATTGCGTGGGAAGTTTGGAACATGGAAAAATTTTGTAAGCGATTCCCAGACTTACAACCTTTAATGTTCCAAAAAAACAGAAGTATAGGAACAAATGATGCGCAATATGCTGAGGACTAGGAATTTCACTAATTTCTCCAATCGTTGAGACCCAAGTATGAAATTGATAGAAACTGCTACATCCATTTGAAGTTTAAGGTTTTAATCAACTATTAGAAGAGTTGCTCCATCATCGAAGGCTAACCATTAAAAATAAGTTTGCACTGATATTATTTCGAAAGAACAGAAAACCAACAACATTTTTTAAATATTCATTCAAAGATGATCACTTTGATTCATCTTTTTGTGGCAAATCCCTTTTACCTTTAATCCTCGAAAGCCTGAAAACTATTGAACTAATTTTCAATTCCATAAATTTCCATACATCAAGATAATCATTATCCATGTCTTCCCCATAAATTACATTATCCGGATATGTACCTGCCCATGCCAAGTCGCAGCAAATACCTTTGTGCCCAGCAGATGGGTACAGACAATTTCGAAACATTTATTGATTTATACATTGTTGCGAAACAGCTGAACCCATGCACCATACAATTGTTGTTGGAATGAGTGCTGTGATTATTTGTTCGAGGAAAGTACCGCTGATACTAGTTTTCCGGCGGCGACCGGCAGAGTTCACCAGGATAAAAAGAAACTTTGTCAAAGCCAGCAGAGTCGGGAAATGCGACTTGGGAATTTATCATCATCATCAACGGCGCAACAATCGGTATCCGGTCTAGGCCTGCCTTAATAAGGAACATCCCAATTTTGCGCCGAGGTCCACCACTTCGATATCCGTAAAAGCTGTCTGGCGTCCTAACCTACGCCATCGCTCCATCTTAGGCAGGGTCTGCCTCGTCTTCTTTTTCTACCATAGATATTGCCCTGATAGACTTTCCGGGTGCGGTCATCCTCATCCATACGAATTAAGTGATCCGCCCGCCGCAACGTATTGAACCGGATTTTATCCACAACCTGACGGTCATGGTATCGCTCATAGATTTTGTCGTTATATGGGCTGCGGAATCGTCCATCCTCATGTAGGGGGCCAAAAATTCTTCAGATGATTCTTCTCTCGAACGTGGCTAAGAGTTCGCAATTCTTCTTGCTGTATTCTTCCTGTTTGGCCAGTGTGGTTTGATGTTGTTGGTTGGTTTTCGATGCTGACGTTGCCACCATATATCATACTTTGTCTTGCCTTCATTGATATGCAGTCCAATATCTTGCGCCGCCTGCTCGATTTGGATGAAGGCAGTTTGTACGTATCGGGTGGTTCTTCCCATGATGTCCATATCGTCAGCATAGGCCAGTAGTTGGGTGGAATCAAAGAGGAACGTACCCCTTGCATTTACCTCAGCATCACGAATCACTTTCTCGAGGGCCAGATTGAAGAGGACGCATGATAGGGCATCCCCTTGTCGTAGACCGTTGTTGATGTCGAGTGGTCTTGAGAGTGACCCTGCTACCTTTATCTGGCCTCACACATTGGTCAGGGTCAGCCTAGTCGGCCTTATCAATTTCGTCGGGATACCGAATTCTCTCATGGCCGTGTACAGTTTTACTCTGGCTATGCTATTATAGGCGGCTTTAAAGTCGATGAATAGATGGCGCAACTGTTGTCCATATTCCAACAGTTTTTCCATCGCTTGCCGCAGAGAGAAAATCTGATCTGACTTGAGAATTACTGGATTTGTTGAACATGTCTTCAGTTAGTTATTTGTTCTAAATCAAAATACATACAAAATGACCGAATTGAGGAGAAAGTTGTTAGTTTGGGGTTTATTTAGATAATTCCTTTTTGAGACAAGCCTTCACCATAGATTTATTAATATCTTAAGCCCGATCGCATAGCTCGTTATTGAAATACAGAGCAATTTAAACACACACCTCTAAAAAAGGCGTTTCTCTGCTGCCACGGCAGATGGCGCTATGGTCACCTTAAAGGAAAAATTTAAACGGCATTTTAACGACTTAACTATAGTCCGCACACTAGGATTATTAAAAAATGCTAAAAGCTAAATTATTGTTGCCTTGTTTAACTTTTTTTTGTTAATTTTGGTGTTTTTCATGGCTTTTCCAATAAATAAAAAAAAAACTACTGAATGAATCAGAATTATCCTAGTTTGCGGACCGTAGAAATATGTTCTGAATAAGTCGTGAAAATTTCAAAGAATTTTGTTGGACAGATTTTTGGCTTTGGTAGCGACCGATTTTCAACATGCAGTTTCTAGAAAAACGCATTTAAAAAGTAGAATTTGATTTTTAGCCATAAAATCTTATTTGACCATTAATCTGCTATACTTTGTCCGTAAACCTTTAAGGAATCGGTTAAAGCGGGCTAATGAAGAACCGTTTTTAACTACCTTCGGGTGTTATGCCCTGTGAATTGAGGCTGAAGAATACACTTAAAGTCCTCACTGATTGTCGTAAAAGGCGACTAAAAGGGTTTGAAATTTGTGGGATAGCAAACTGCAAATTTTGAAACTTAACTACTACCAAACAATCAACAACGTATCCGATAGGTATGACCTTTGGCTGTCGAAATCGGATTATGATTGGTTTCGCATGCTCCTCGACATCGGTAGCGAGGGTACTCTGAATGCTTGCTTTTTCCTACTCGTGTAGGAATTCCAATGATACAAGCTGAAAATTCCAGGACTGAACGAAGTAAGATGGTGGCACTTTAGAGAGTGTTCCTCTAACGTCAACGTGCTTGTGTACTGTGAAATAGTGAGTGGTAGCAGACGCGAATCCAGTGCCGTTTTGTTTCTGACGGCTACCGCTCTCTTGAACTGGGAGCCGGTTACTGACAGACTTCTGGCTGCAAGATTCCGGTTCAGGTTAAGGATCATCGTAATTGTGTACTATGCACCAACGGAGACTTTCGATATGGAGAAGAAGGATGCTTTTCACGAGTAATTGCACTTAGTTCAGGAGAGGCGTTTCATGATGGGTGATCTGAATTCCAAAGTGGGCTCCGATAACACCTTGCTCGGACATGCAGTAATAAATGTAAATAAATATGGTGTTGGGGACCGTAACGATAACGATGGAAGGTTTGTGAACTTCTGTAGTATTCACCGCCTCGTGGTTGCGTATTATTCGGACATAAAGCTTACCATAAGGCCATTTAAGTTTCAACTGACCGACACCGTACAAGCAATCAGATTAACCACTTCGCAATCAGCAGTAGATTTGGGAGTTCCCTTCTGGATATGGGTAGCAAAAGAGGCCGATGTAACGGTCTCGAAAGATATCAGCATCTGATGATCGCTTACTTTTGCTTGCATTAGTAAGACTCCTGAGAATATCGTTCAGCAGAAGCCATCAAAAACGCACTTTTATCTCTTTTTAAGACGCATCATAAGATCTGGCTGACTGCAGAATCGTGGAAGTGGATCGATGAATGGAAGGAATTGAAGGCTCTATTGGCCACTGCAAGTGATGGCGGATATGACGCACTAAAACTCCGATACCGTGTGAAAACCCGGCAAGTTCAACGTAGTGTGTGCCATGGAAAGGGAATTTATTATTGTGAGTTATTCATCGCTTTCTGCAGATCTGTTGCTTTCCCTCGTACAAAAATCCTGAGAATCGGAGACCTTTCCCAGAAAAGGGGGATGATAGCTACGATACCAAAAAAGAGCGCCTGTTTTGAGTGTGACAATTGCAGGTTTCTGCGCATTCCTGCCGTCGCAATGATAATTGCAACAATGAGAACAGTGAGTATATCTGGCGTGCTCTATGCAGGAGAGGCATTCGTGAGAAGCTAATAGCTATTATCAGAGTAACATATTATCGCGCGAAATATCGCGTGGTGCACCGAGGTAAAATCTCAGAGGAATTTAAGACCCAAAGCGATATTAGTTGTTCTTGTTATTTGTGAGGTTCTTCATGCTTTATTCTAAGGATAATAGTCCCAGACGAGGACATTGCCCAACACGTTGCCTCCAACATGTATCCTAGCCCTGTATCGTTCCTTTATGGTTTTGAATGAAGTGCTTTAACATGTTTCAAAGCCCAGCCGCAATTAGATCGTCGCACCAACCATTATCATTATTATTCACTCGTTGGAAACAGGGTCTTTCCCCCTACACCTTCTGCACCGATTTAACTGATTAATGCCGTTGTTGCTGGCCTCACATTGCCTGGGAACATCATGTATTTGAACTTCACTGAGTACTACCATTGGCCTCCATTGTTCTTCCAATGCAGTGCATAGACCCTCCTACTGCGTAGATCTCATGTTTTCGAACCCATACCGTGACATTCTCTCCAAGTTAGTTATTGGCTTGGTTACGCAATCGTCAGTTTCGTCCACCCTGATTTGTTTCAGCTCGAACATCACCTTTCTGCAATTCGCTTCGATTACCAACGTTTGCACTTTAGTCCAGAGTTTTTTCCTGTACCAGTGCCTGTACGCCGACCAATTTCTTCGTTTTTATCGATCTCAGTCCAGCGTATACTCGATAAAATGACGAAATCAGTTGACAAAAGCTTGAAACTTTTGAATAACAGTGGGGGTCACTTTGCATGTGCTACTACCATATAGTAACATGAAAAGAACACTAGCACAGAACAGCCTAAAATTGATCATGGTGTTGAGATAACTGCATTTCTAGATTTTAGACAAGGTAGCAAAAGCGGATCTAACGTCCTCAATGCGCCAGGCAACAACCAGTTCGGCGCCACCGTCGGCGGAAACCACGCTTCCTGGGTACATTAATTGAGAGAGAATTAGACTGAGAACCTTGGTTTTGTTGATGTTGATCTTCTGTCCAACTCTTCTTGCCTCTAATGTCAAATCCAGAACCATTTGGCCAAGGTCCTTGGCCCGTTTTAGACCTCCTTTGAGATTTTACTTCGGTGCAGCGCATGACCTTTTTCCCCACCATATGTCGCCCTGATAATAGCGATTAGTCTCACTGGAATTTTCCCTGCGTACGCCAGATATACTCCGAAAGCGTTCCCGAAATCGCGCGCTCTATTCCAAAATGATCCGTAGGGCGTTCATGTGGCCAATGCAGGAGGATTCGGAATAAAAAACTAGCCTGTTCTCTGGAGATCAAGCTTTCAAAATTTTCTTTTACGCATTTCAGGATTATTTTGTTGGTGCATAGTACTGTACAATTGTGATGTTCCTTATCTTGAACCGGATTCTTACAGACAAAAGCCTCTCAGGTTAAAGATCAAAAGAGGGTGCCTTGCAGTAGCCATCAGAAGCAACCCGACACCGGGTTCGCGTCTGCTACCACTCACTTTTTCACAGTACGAAACCACATTGACGCAAGAGCAGTACTCTCTAGAGCGCCACCACCTTACTTCGTTTAATCCTAGAATGTACAGCTTATATCATTGAGATTCTCTCTCGGGTTGGAGAAAGCAATCATTCGGAGGACCTTTGCTTACCTTGCGAAGAGCATGCGCACATTCCAGAAACCAATCATAATCTGTTTTCCGTAGTCAAAGCTCATCACCTTGAGGTCACTCCCTGTCAGGGGCGTTATTGATATTTCGGTAACAATAAAGTTTCAAAATTTGCTGGTTGCTAGTTTATAAATGTCTATCCCTTTTAGCTGCCTGTTGCGAGAAACAGGAAGAACTTTAAGTGTATTCTTAAGCCCCAACTCACGGGCAGGTTAAGGAGAGGATCGACTTTGTTTTCCGTACTCTTTTATTTGAAGGCGGGTCGTTGACATTGGGACAGCGTGTTTAGATTTTCCTTTTGTGATCTCTTTAATCCTACGACCTTCTATTACAGGAGACCCCAATGGTTCTCACTATATTTTTGATAGTTTTGTGCGCATTGTGCTTGTCTTTTATTAACACTTTCAGCTCAACTATTTTTGCTTTAAGCCGCGTGAAAAATTAGGGCTCTGTTCTTTACACTCCTTCGCCCTTATCACTGAATGTGCTTTCCTGAGTTTCATTTTTTGTTATTTTTGGGATTTTATAGAGATTGAGGAATGGAGGAGCTTTTGCCGAATGGGTCAATTTCTTTAACTTAGATTACCTCCTACAGTGTCGAAATCGCCCTACACGACCAGCGATCTCCTTTCAACCAATCATTTTGCACTTATTGGTTATTGGTTATTTTGATAAGTGCTACAATTGTAGACCTTGAATGCCACGGTCATTAAGTTTTCGGTTTTTTCCAGTGCAAGGTTTAAACCATGAGTAGTGCTTCCCGCGGTTTTTCTTTTACTCTTCATGTCCGCCTATAATATTAAATTCTGTCCAGAAGCACACATGTGCCCTTTTTTTCATCCGTTTGCTGACGTTTTTCTGGAGGAACGTCGCAGATCGCTGGCGCTTCACAACTGGCTAATAAGCCTTTCCTCTTCAGCTTTCGCCAAGTAGTCGATAGTGCTCCACTCGGCTTATGTTCGAAACCATTTGGTTAGTTTCGACAGTTTCCATTGTGCCCCTTTCTGAAACTATAGATAGCACTGCGTGGTTCTGTCTGCGTTTCCGTCTCCGTTGCAGGTGCCACATCACTTTGCGAATCCTGCTGTCCGTCTGTGTATCTCAGTCCTTGCTGCATCCTTCGCTGGGCGCTGGGGCAAGCGTTGCATTTTCGTGCTGCATATAAACGGCCGTCATACGGAAGGTCGCGGTTCAAATCTCACTGGTGGCAGTGGAATTTGCATCGTGATTTGACGTCGGATACCAGTCGACTCAGCTGTGAATGAGTACCTGAGTCAAATCAGGGTAATAATCTCGGGCGAGCGCAATGCTGACCACATTGCCTCCTAGTGTACCGTTACGGTCTTGAATGAAGTGCTCTAACACACTTCAAGGCCCTGATCCAATATGGATTGTTGCGCCAACGATTATTATTATTATTATATATAAACGCAGCCAGATACTCTACTACTATTTGTGCCTTATGGAGCTGGTGCTGAAATCGCATCTCTCGGGGAAGAATAAAATGAGCGCAATACCACGTCCAAATCCCGAATGAGTTGAAAGCAATACACGGTAAACACATGAATTGCCTCTAACAATCAGTTGTCGATTTGCATTTGTCGAATAGATGGTTGTCTGTTGGGGAGCTCATCCCTCAAGCAGAGAGATTTACGTGTGCAAATCAAGACGCATCCCGGGCTTATAAAAAGCTCAAAGTAATAGGAATAGTGAATGACCAGTGCAGAATGTGTTGCTCGGCATTAGAAACGTTGCACCCTCATTTCTGTCTGCACTTTTATGGTACGAGTGCAATACGCGCAATAGTGTAAGATAATCCACCAAAGCCTTGCCTACAAACATGGGTTGATCACGGGAACATGTCCGGTTCACTGGTATGAGCCGCTGGCAGTACTGGATAGTTTTCCTTACAACATGTATTAGGACGTGCAAGTTCTAATTGATCGACATATACCACACAACGAACATGACGTGCTATTAGTTGACATGGCATGTCGCTCCGCGTATATTATTGATGTTAATATCCCCCATAATAGCAACATTAAAATTGGATGGAAAATACGTGGAGAAGAAGATTTCCACAGTCTCCATAGTATAGTTAACTACAGGTATTGTACCTAAGCCCCTTACGGCTTTCCTTGATATTTTGGAACTCTCACACAGTCTGGTTTAAGCCATGCAGAAGTGCCTACACCATCCTGCGTATGTGCTCGATGTTGCGTGGAATTCTTGAGAGATTCGCCTGCCAATCTAAATGCTTGTCACTTAGTGCTAGTATTAACTAAAATCGAGCATCCGCTGATAAATGAAGACTACGCAATTAAAGAGGAAAAATAAGTTTTCTAGAATCAATGCTATTTTCCATTCCATTAAAAATGTTTTTACATGTTTTCAACGGTTATAGTATATATTTTTACTAATTTCAAATTTAAACTTTACTGCAATACTGTACTATACAATTCATGCATAATAATAAAATTTTAAAAACTCTTCCAGGATTCCGAAGCTTGCAAATTTTTGTGCCTCAGTCCCTCCACTAAATCGAGTACCGACTTTTCCAGGCGTTCAATTATTAAAACGCTACACTGCACTTTTTACCCACATTGGACGTACTCGATTATTTGACGTTTCACCTGTTTGTTTTACTCCCTTGTTTACTGCAAGCTACCGGGAATAACATTCGCCATTTCGGAAAAGTTCCTTCTGTAAATGGATATTAAACTGTAAATTTTCACCCTCGTATACCTTCTCAATCGACTGCCATTCATTTTATATTATGGAACAATTCCCATCTGAGCAAAACGACAAAAGTGCGATCCTGAACAACGTCGTCGGCCCTCAGACGTCGCAACTGACAGTTGGCGAGCTTGACATCGAAATTTTGCCTGTAATTTACGACATAATCCGTTGGTGAGTTTTCCCGACGTTTCGAGATATCCCTGTGAAACTATTTTTAACTAAAGTGTATCCAGCGCATTGTGCACATATCTAGCAATGTTTTATTTGTGTCGTAATGTTTTGAAAGCTCGATTTTTCTAATATAACCTCTCTCGTGGTTTCAGTGTCGAAAAGAATCCCGTTGACAACGCAGCAAAACAAAGGGAGTCGCAGGAGTGCAGTCAGAAGGTTTTGCATTCCACTTTGTATCGTTACTGCGCCTAACACTCTTCCCATTGTAGATCCTTGAGCTGCAAAAAAGATTCGACAGTGCTCGGAGTCAAATCCGTCAACTGCCCGGGATTGACTACAACAAAGAGGAGCAGCTCCAAAAACTCGAACAGCTGAAGAGTCAGTTGATGCTGAAGCAAAAACTGATCAAGAAGTACAAAAACAAACCGTTCTAAGCCGTCACTATGGTTCTACGCTTCATCCTCCGACACCTGGCCAACAACGAGCAACTTGTCCAACGCTTATCCGAGAGCTACCTAGTCCGACGGTCGGCTCAGCTGATTGTGGCCGCGATGTACAGAACCAAAGCTATCGCCCAGGAAAACAATTTACACGAAATGACCCCAGAAAGATTTAGGTGAGTACCAAAGCGGGGATGGATACTTTCCTTTCAAATTACGACATCAATTGAAGGATGGCGACCTGATCTTTGATTTCTTCCAGATCATTCCTTCGATCATTTCAACAAAACGTGAGGGAGGGAATCGAAGATGCCAAAGTTAAGTTGAAAGAGAAGAAATTCTAATCCCGCTTCCGTGGGACTAGCAAATTAACTTTGTAGTGACTGAACGCTTCCTGAGCTGTAATCTAATGTTATAATTTAGAACAACCGAAAAAATTATTTAAATATTGAAAATGGAGTTTAATTGTAAAGCATAAAGGTCGAGTAGAATGGGTAATTTTCGCATTGAGAGTCGTTATCCAGCAACAACCTCTAATTATCATAATAGACATGGGGTAGCTTCCGCCAAACTACAAATTTTGGTTATAAGCGTAAATATATATTTCGGGAGCGACTTACCCTTCATCAGTAAAAAGCTACTAAAACCAATTGCGATTATAAGATCCTTGTACACTTATTCACTAATTACTTTTAAACTAACTACGTCGCCGAGTCTTAATTTCGAGGGGCAGTTACCTCAATCTGTGTTTAATAACCGCGTAGCGTGTTCTCCCAAAATTTCTATACTTTCCCAAGGGTCCAAGTTTGTCGTTCGATTTGCATGACGCAAGAGCTTAAGATTTTCCCGTTGAATGGAATGACCTTCGACTATGTGCGCTGCCACTGATGATGTTATGCACGACTTTTGTTACCGAACACTACCTACCACTTCCTTGATGTGTTCATAAAATCTAGTCGTTATCAGGCGTTTACTCTGTCCTATGTGTATCTTATTACAATCGCTGCACGTTATTCGGTAGATCCCCCTTGTTTCCTCCGCTGCCAAAGGATCCTTGACGCTTCCCAATAAATTCCGCAAGGTGGACGATCGACTCAAAGCTACAACTTTTTATCCAATTCCTGATGTTGTTAAATAAGTAGAAATACGGGAAACTTACCCGATTCGTGGTAGCCTGCTTATGCTGCTTGTGAACGGGACAAAGGCTGAAGAAAAAGAAGAATAGTGTTGTCTAAGCATGCCTATTGTGTTGCTTAACTTTCCTTACGATCAGTTTTCACTAACTCCAGAGTTGAGTCTATACAGATTCTCTTGGAAGTACCCCATCCGGGAGAACAGGTTGCAGACATGGAAAGGAGAGAATTGGCGGTTTCTGCAAACCTTGCAACACAAAAGTATTGCAAGAGGAATTGGCACACTGCGAGAGCGATTGTTACCAACGATAAGACCAGAACTGTTATATTATCCTTTGAACACTTCTAAACACCCGGCATGGGTGGCATCTATCCAACAATGCTAAAGGAAGGTCTAGCAGCTATTAACAACTTCTAAGAAATATTTTTCGAGGATGTCTTGCTCTGGACTACGTGCCTACTTCAAATCCAAAGAACTTCCGACAAATCAGACTAACTTCCTTTTTGCTGAAAAGTATGGGGAGACTGGTTGAACGTCACATTCGCGAGAAGACGCTAAGGTAGGACCCACTAAATAAAAACGAACACGCTTACCAGCGTGGAAAGTGTTGTGGGTCTGCTCTTCACTCTTTGGTTTCAAAGATAGAGGACGCAACTCTGAAATGCTAGTTTGCGATTGATATGTTCGTGGACATTAAAGGCGCGTTTGTCTGTGCACCTTTCTAAAAGTTTTCTGATGCCGCCAGAGAACATGTGTTGATTAAACCTCATTAAGTGCATATAAGCTATGCTACCGCTCGGCGTAAACCGGGGTGTCTGGAGTTCCTTATTAAGGCAGGCATAGACGAGATACCGGTTGTTGCGCCGTTGATGATGATGCTATGCTACCGCAGAGATTGCTGGGCGCTGAAGTGGGTGTTGGTCATTACCTTACAATAAAAGCGACGTAAGGTTGCCCCCAGGAAGATGTGCTATCGCCGCTTCTGTGGAGTATATTGATAGGTTCACTACTATGCGAACCGTAAATCTGCCAATCTGCCCAAGGTTATGCGGGTGATGTAGGTACGCTAGTTGCAGGTCGAGATCTCAGAACTTTGTAGAAATATACAACGCGCCGTTGATTTAATTGATTTGGTAGTGTATCAGGCACAGGCTTTCAGTAAATCCAAATAAAATTACAATTATTTATAAAACAGAGCAAACTGAGTTGCCCTTCCAGAGATGAGGGGTGCAACCCTTCAACTCCACGAAAAAGTGAAATATCTGGCAATTATTCTACAGAAAAAGCTTCTTTGGAACAAACATGTCAAGGAAAAGATGAAACAAATTCCCGTAGCTTATGGGCTGTTCAGGCAATTCTTTGCCTTGACGTGTCGCACTGCAAAGATCTGTGTGTCTGGGCATTACCGGTACCATGAGCACAATATCCGGCGCAGCTCTAAATGCACTACTCAATTTAGCAAAGCACTGCAATGAGATCAGCTCATAGACTAATTCGCTTATATGTATGGGGAAACAATGGACGAGAGAGAGCAGAGTATTGGAAAAATTATTCATCATCATCAATGGCGCAACAACCGGTATCCGATCAAGCCCTGCCTTAATAAGGAACTCCAGACATCCCGGTTTTGTGCCGAGGTCCACCAATTCGATATCCCTAAAAGCTTTCTGACGTCCTGACCTACGCCATCGCGTACCATAGAAACCTTATACCTTATAGACTTTCCGGGCTGGGTCATCCTCACCCATACGGATTAAGTGACCCGCCCACCGTAAGCTATTGAGAAGAATTTTATCCCCAACCGGACGGTCATGGCATCGCTCATAGATTTCGTCGTTATGTAGATTACGGAATCCTCCCTCCTCATGTAGGGGGCCAAAAATTCTTCGGAGGATTCTTCTCTCGAACGCGGCCAAGCGTTCGCAATTCTTCTTGGTAAGAACCCAAGTCTGCGAGGAATACATGAGGACTGGCAAGATCATTGGTGGTGAGACGTTTCGAGCGGAACAGTTAGGCTCTGTTGGCTGACAACAATGGTGCGCGGATTTCATCATCGTAGCTGCTATAGTTTGTTTGGAGTGAAGCCTCTTTCGACCCTAGATAGGAGAAATTATCCACGGTCTCAAAGTTGTATTCTCCTATCCTTATTCTTCCCGTTTGACCAGTGCGGTTCGATGTTGTTGATTGGTTGGTTTTCGGTGCTGACGTTGCCACCATATACTTTATCTTGCCTTCGTTGACGTGCAGCCCAAGATATCACGCCGCCTGCTCAACCTGGATGAAGGCAGTTTGGAAGAGAAGAGAGAGAATTATTGGGAGAATTTAATCCAGTTTTCGTAATGCCGTCTGATTCTTGGATCCCTACACATCTGTTTGGTAGAAGATATAAAGTTATTTTGAAACGTAGAGAAAATTGAGCGAACCAGAAGAAGGCGATTGAAAAACAGAACATGGTTCTGGAGCAGAAGTCTACCTTTCGAATACAAATGAGAAGTGGGATTTTCCTTTGGGACAATCTGCAACATTTTTCAGACTGAAGTGTGTCCAATCCAAAGGGCAGCAACCTTAGTAATTGGTGCTGAAGGGCGGGCAGTCCTTTGATCACTACAAAAATCGTTCAGGAATAAGGTAAATGAAATTTCGGAAACCCTAACAACAAAAGTTCAACAAACTTTTTCTGTCAGAAACAAATAAACATACTGCAAAGTTTATTTTCTCGAAAAGCAAAAAGACTTGCAAGGGTTTTGTGAGCATTCTGACTGACCAAAAATCACTAGCTGGGCATAAGTTCAGAATATTCGCATCTAATATTTCTTATTGCTGCGATAACTGTCGAAACGTATCGCTTACAGATGCGATTCACCTTCTCCATAAGCATTCGGATACTGCGACCACACATGGAGAAAACTCCGTTCAAACCTCGTCAGTTACAAATACCAAATAATCGTGGAACTACTGCTTCTATGGCAGCTAGAATCATCGACGCCAAATTGGCACCATCTGCTGCCTAGACTGCTATTCCGTCTACGGCCCAGCCTACAATACAGCTTGCTATCCAGCTGGCCACTAGAGCTATTCCGAAAATGTCTCCGATTGTGTCCCGCTCCTCTGCGCCGGCAAAGGGACAATATCCGAATCCTATTCAGCAGGTCACTAATCCCAGTTCCATTTTGACATTTTTAAAATCGATGTAAGTTTGCGGTATTTCTAACGAAAAGTTTATGGGATAAAATGGCAACACCGTCACCGGCGCTAGTAGTGATTTTTTATTCGACATACATATATCGATATTTCGAGAACAATTTGTTCCCTTCGACGGAGACGGGTGTATACATCCGACACTGAAGAATGAAAGAAGTTGTTTCCGAAATATCGATATATGTATGTCGAATAAAAAATCACCACTAGCGGCGGAGACAGTGTTGCGTTTTATCCATTTGACATTGTTTCCGTCGCCAACGAAGCTCCACTTCCCGCTTCTACACTGGTCTAAACCCAGGTACTTCATCCACTCGTAACAGCGGCCCCGGGTTAAAGGTGGCCACCAAAATAGCTGTTTCTGTCCAGGCTAGCGTTCGGTACTTTTATGGACACGGTACCGGAGTACATACTGAACAAAGTTGGCTCACTTTTACCATTTGCTTGCATCAAATTGATAAAAGACAATAACTCCGACCGAGTCATAGCTTCTTTTAAAGTCACTTATCCCCACGAATGTGACTCAATCGGCAATCATTCTTTCTGGTCGGATGGTGTGTTTATCAAGCCGTGAAAGCGTATTTCAGGACAGCTCGAATGTCTCATCAATCAATGAAATTGACCCAGTGCTCACTATCCGCATGTTTTACCAAAATATTAAGGGTTTAAGCACCAAACTGGGACCCTTCAATTTACCCATGCTGGCTCAGCAACATCATGTTATCTGTATTTCTGAAGCCTGGCTTGACGATAATATTTCTAACTCGGAGCTCCCTGAAGGATAATCCATTTTCCGCTGAGACGGGGACCAGGCTACATCACGTAAGACCACTGACGGTGGGGTCCTAATTGCAATAAAAGATCTCTACTCCGTGCTGAACCCGTTGTCACTTCCTTTGGCTTCTGGTTTCTAGTCCACGAAACCCTCTGTTCTGGGTTCTAGCCTGTGGAACAAAAACCGAGAAAGAAAGTTTCTTTCCTGCCAGGCGAGATGATATGGTGGCCCGCTCCTACCTAAACGTTCATCCCCTGCCACTTCCAATATAATGGGGGGAATCCTTAACAAATAGGAGAACAAGTTATTTTTTACGCGTGGCTATCATTTCTATAATATACTGCATTGATATGTGGAAGATACATATTGATTAATTAATTAAGATAGATCTTAATTCAGTTAATTCAAATCAATTATTTAATATTTATACCAGCTCGACTAGGTTTTAACAAATTTTGCTTCTCCAGTATATCGGTATATGATAAAATTACTTACTACTTTACTGAATTCATATATAAATGTAATCGATTACCGCCTTTGTTCAGATAACTATGGCGTATCATAATAAGTGTAGTGTAAGTTTTTCTGACCCCCTAGCTGACAGTATACCTGCAGCGAACCGCGAATGGCCGGTACACGTCTGAGAGATGGTAACTCCAATAACAATAAGAAGAAAGTTTAGTCAGAATCGCTAGTCCTGAGCAGATGGATTCGAACACAAACCGAGAGAACGGTGCTTGCGTCAAACGGACCGCAGATAGCCCACTGCAAAGCGAACTGGGGAAAAAGCGGAAAGAGGACGACGAGCCCGAAAGAGACTTTATCGAAATAGTTTCCAGGGCCCAAAAAAAGAAGGCTAAGAAGGAAAAAAAGAAACAACTGACTCCGCCGCCAGAGACACGTCTCTCCAAAAACAAGAGGCTGCCAACCAAAAGCCAGGGGCAGGAAAGACGAGGACGTGAAGAAATACTAGACCGTCAGCTCTGCTCATTAAGCCGGCGAAAGGCAAGATATTTGCGGAATTCTTTAGTGGAATCCGCTACAGGATGAAACCCGAAGACAACGGAGCAGAGGTGTCTTCCAAAAAAAACGAGGAGTGGCGGAGTTCTCGTTGAACTGGGCCCAAAGACGACTAACAAGAGTACGTTCTGCGAAGCGGTCTTGTTTCCAGCCTAGAGCCCATGTGCTCTCTAGAAATATGGGATCTTGACTGCCTCACAGAAAAGGTTGAAGTAGAGGAGGCGCTAAAGCGTGAATGTCCAGAGGTAACCAATGCCCGGGTAGATATCACCTCTGTATATGCTTGAGGCCAAAAGCTCGCCGTGGTGGAAGGCCCCAAACAAAATGCTAGGAAATTCTTTAGCAGCGGGAGAATCAAAGTCGGATGGGCAGTATGCAAAGTGCGAATGCGGATAGTCTCCACCAAGTGCTACATGTGTCTGGACTATGGACTCAAATCAGCAGCTTGCAAGGGACCGGACAGGAGGGCAGCATGCCGGAGATGCGGCCAAGTGGGTCACCAAGCGAAGACCTGCAATGAAAGCGAGATTTGCGTTCTCTGCCATAATCGTGGCGCGTCTGGAGAGAGCATCGCACACACTGCGTGCTCGGGACGGTGTCCGGAGTGCAACCGCTCATCAGTTGCTAGCACAGTTCGCTGCGGAAGTAAATGCTGATCAAGTACTGATTAGCGAGCAATGCCGAAACAAGGACCCGTCCTCATGGCATCTCGACTTATCGGGCACCGCTGCCATCGCATTGTGCGGGCATTGTTCCCTAGACACCCTGTAAGGGTTGATGTAAATAGCGCGGAAAGCGTCGAGGATTGCCCCCTTTTCACAATGAGAGAACTCGAAGAAACGGTTCTGACTATGAAAAACAAGAAGGCGCCAGGCCCCGGCGGAAGTTTACAAACTGGTGTTCCGCCAACGGCCAGAATTGCTGCTTGAAGTGTTCAACGCTTGTTTCAAGGAGGGCATTTTCCTTGGCTGGAAAGTGGCTAGACTCGCATTGATCAGTAAGGGTAAAGGAGACCCGAAACTCCCGTCTGCATATCGAACGCTGTGTGTGCTTGACACGCCCGGAAAAGTGCTCGAGAAGCTCATCAGGAGTAGACTCGCTGAAGCGATCCGCGCTGCTGGGGACTTATCCGCAAGGCAGTTGGGGTTCAGATCAGCGAGATCTACAGTGGATGCTGTTCTGGAGGCCGTAGATGCGGTACATCGAGCCGAGGCACACAGCTACCGATCTCGACGGATAGTGTTCCCCATAACGCTTGATGTCAGAAATGCCTTCAATTCCGTAAGGTGGACAGATATGCTAGGCACACTAGAAAACTCATTTCACGTGCCAAGCTATATCTTGCGGATTTTGAGAGATTGTCTGAAAGACCACTCCCTGATCTATGAGACGCTAGAGAGCCAAAGGAGGATGAAAATCACATCGGAGTAGCACTATCCATCCATCCTAGGGCCAGATCTCTGGAACGCTTCCTACGATAGTCTGCTGAGACTCGATATGCTCGAAGAGTCGCGCCTGGTCGGTTATGCAGACGGCGTTGCGGCACTTGTTGCGGGACGCACTGTTGAACAGGCGCAAAGCAGATTTGGCATATTGATGCGACGGGTAAGCGGATGGATGACTGTTCACGTTTTCTTGTGCTTTGTGCTGGAAAAAAACCGAAGTAGTCATCTTGAACAGAAGGAGAATACCGACCCTGCGTCCCATATCGATCGGCGAGTTGGCTATAGAGTCAAAACCGGCGGCCAAATACCTTGATTTAATGCTCCACTCGAAGATGAGCTTCTTCGATCAAATCAAAGCAGCAGCGGACAGGGCTGCAGCTGGAGTCGGCTAATGGCGAATATCGGAGGCCCTATATCAACTAGGACACACCTTTTTATGGGAGCAACGCAGTCGGTTCTGCTCTATGATGCGGAGGTGATTGTGATCGCGGGAGTGATCCCCGTTGCCCTCCTTGTCAAGGAGCGCAAAGCTATCTGCCGCCGTAAGGGCGACAACTTAAGAGAGGTGGTTGCCCGTGAAGAATGTCATCGCACACTTACCGAGTGGCGACTTTCTTGGCAAAATAAACCAAGGGGCAGATGGACTGCGCGGCTCACCGTGTTCTGCAATGGAGTGGCGGACGGCGCTGAACACACCTTTTTCTCTTGTGAGAGGTGGTACGGCTTTCGTCAACAGCTTTATGCAGACACAGGGGAGCTCTCTCCATACAACATTGTTAAAGAGATGCTGAAGAGCATTGGCAGCGTATTGCGCATTATGTTCGGGCTCTTCTTATTGCGCTAGCCCGAAGTAATGTGTCAAACGGTTCCAGGCTAGTTTTCTGAAAAAAACAATCATAATAAGTGTAGTTTTATAGAGAAGGTAGTTTAGTTTTACATCATGTTAGTGGAATTCTCAAATATGCTTAACATTGGCGTGTAAATAGCGTATATGTATAAATTCTTAGCCCCTTGATTTTTTTCAGATTTTTTCGGTCATGTAGTTTCTGAGAATGGGTTTCTTGAAAAAAATTATCACTTCTAACCCCCCGCAACCCTCCAACAAAACTAAGACCGGCCCCCATCTCACCCTTTGGTGAAAAAAAATTACACCCCTCTTTTGCATGTATGGGGACCCCCCATTAAATTCGAAGAAGGATGCAACTTACTGTATGCACGTGCGTTCACAGTTTCCATCTTTTCATCAAATTTAGTGTTAATCGCTATAGCCATTTCCGAGAAAAATGCGTCTGACGGACAAACGGACCGACAGATAGACAGTAAACCGATTTTAATAAGGTTTCGTGTTTATACAAAACCTTAAAAAAGATATTATATTCAAAGTATTTCGGAGAGTATATACAGAAATGATCACTATCTTGTAGCACATTCAATACATTCCAGTGCTTTCATAGCGGACATTGACTCTACTTTAGCGCAGGTTGGAGATAGCAATAATCGTGTTCTATTTTGAAAACATTGTTTCGACGACTTAACCTCTCCGGGGGCGATTAAATTTGGTTCCCGGGATGCCCTTTTTCTACCCTCCCTCGAGATGGAGAGATATATTGCGCCAATTTATCACGTGTGATGTACTTCCTAAAATACTGCGAAACTTGTCTTTCGCCGCTGTTACTCTTCACGATACTACTTCGCACAAATATTTGATAATTCGCTCAGGGGAAATTTTATAAATGTTGCCCGTTTTATTCGAAACAAACTCACATCCACCCACATTATAAACAAAAAAAAAAAACAACGCCCAGACGCCACACAGTTCTCTAAACTCTCTTTCTCGCAGAAGCAAATTCCCCAGCTATGTAGCACAGCAAAGTAGTGCAAGGCAGCCACAACGATAAATTTGCCTTCCGAAACCGAAGCTTGAAGTTCAAATTGGAATATCCAAACCTCGAAAGCGGCCAGACAAATTATATCGACCTAACTAGCTGCCCAATGCAGATTCCCCCAGACCCTCTTTTTCAAAAAGAACCTTCCCCGTGTAGACTATCCTTATCGACTAAACTGCCCCTGCCCGAAGTGTAGGCAATGTGGACACTTTTTAAGTCTTCTCGCGTAAATCTACTTTCACTCCCCGATCCTACAACGCCCTACAGCTTGGGTTCTTTGCATCCTTCCTTAGTTTTAAGCGTAAGTTAAGTCCCTCTCTTGGTTCCCCTTCTGAGGATAACATGTAATTAGAAATTTACTTTTCTGTGTATTGTTCGCTAAATAAATTAATAGGGATTCTCCAAGATGATACCTGCCCCGCCTAGGGACGCATTAGATACCAGATTTTTGTTGCTGATTTATTCCAGCTGTAACGATGGTGTCATATACACTGCTCAGAAAGAAACTCATTAAGTTTGCGCTGAACAACGAAATCGATGGGAAAAAGCAAAAGGGCAGACCGAGACAGCAATGGCTTGATACGCCGAATGGCGATTTAAGTGTTTCTCGGCTTCACCAGGGCCAAGCGAATGACCAGATCTGATTTAGTGGAGCCAAATACGCTACCGAATCGGAGGACTTTAATCCAGAGAAAGAGACGGCGTCGAAGGCATATTCACCTGCCAACCTGAACTAAAAAAAGAGTATACATCCGTGCACTGAAGAAGGGAACAAGTTGTTCCCGAAATATCGATATTTCCTTAATAAAATTATCACTACAGAACACGGTGTTACGTCTTAATTTCCTTAAACCTTTTCGCTAGACACACCGCGAATCACACATTGATTATAAAGAAATGTCAAAAATTAAACTTAAAAAATATGACTATATTTAAACGTTAACAACTAAAACAATTTCATTTCTTCTTAAGCTTTTTCGTCGCCTTCTTGATCTTGTCCTTGAACGCCTGAACATCCAACTTGCCGCTACCTTCCTCCTCATTTGCCCGCTTCCGCTTACCACTCTCCTCGGGCGGTACGAAGTCTTTGTTCCTTCTCTCCTCTTGCTTCTTGGCGGCCTTCGCTTGCTTCTCCTCCCGCTCCTTGTTCTTCTTCGCCAGTCGCTCGTTCGGTTTGAGGAAGTATTCACCGGACGCGAGTTGCTTGTCGATCTTGCTCTCAGGCTGCGCCGGTGGGAATGGTGTGTATTCCTTCTTGGGTTTCTTATTCTTCGGCTGCTTCCGTTTGTTAACATTCTTATTCTTAAATTTGGGAAGGAACCGGGACCAATCCTCGTTGGCAAGTTTCGGGTCTTTCATGAGTTCGCGCTTTATCATGAGAGCTTTTATGTTGTAGATGGGGTGGACGTTGTTCATTGTGTCGATGACTATGTCGCGAACTTGCTGGAGTCCTTTGTACGGTCCAAGAGCGGCAACAGTGGTTCCTTGAACAAGCACGTAACACCCGGTGAGAAGCTCGATGGACTTCAGGGTGGCTCCGTTGGGACCAATGATTCTCTGCCGCCGCTTCACAAACTTCTCGCGCTTCCGCACGAGGGTTCCAATTTTGATGATGTCGCAACCAATGTCGTCCTGGAGCACCCGAATCGCCTGCTCGTAGGGAACGCTCCGGGCTAGCAGCTTGATCATGTCTCGGGCTTTGATGATTATGTACGGGTCCCATGTTTTCCGTGTAGTTTTCACCATCATGCTTCCCTCGATGAGATCTAGCTCGGCTTTCAAGTGATGTTCTGCTAACGTTTTCTGCACTAAAGGCCAGCATTCCTGAAGGTACTTTTCGCGATATTTTGGAAAAAGGGTGGCGAACGAACTTTCTTCTAAGAGACCGTTTGGATTGTCCTCCGGCTTGAACTCGGGTATTTTCATTTGCCAGGCATTGTCAACGGGTTCAGTGGATGTAATCGCGGTTTCTTCGTCGTCACTCATTTTGACTCGTATTTATTGCTTGTTATATTCCAGAAAACTCTAAGAAACTACCCAGGCGCCGAGAATGTCAACACGTGTGGACAAACGTCAACTAGGATAACATTAGTGAAGTTGGCATCAAAATTGAATGCACCGCGGCCAGCATTGTCAGGCTAGGGAAGTATGTTTATTGTCGAATGAAATGCAAATGCGTTTTATATCACAAATTGGCAGGTGCTGTAGTTTTCTAAAAAATTTTTTTGTATCTTTCATGTAGGGAGGAATATCGTAAAGCTATTTCTCGTCCAATTTGGAATCATGCCGGATTTGGAATAATGCTTTTTAATTGGTTTACTTAGTCTCTTCTGGCAATACTTAACCTATAAACTACTTAAACCGTACACCTGGCCTGCATTACCATCTATTTCCCCTACCTCACTCCATTGAGGAAAAGCAAAACAAAGAAACGTCAGAGGACGTCCAATCAGCTGAAGCAGATACATATCAGGGAGTGACGGTCGCGTAGGTGCGTGATTCGTGTTTCGGGCAAAGTTTACAAACAAAATTCTTTGTGCACATCCTCGCCCAGAGCAGCCCATTCTCGCAGTGAAATGGAGGGCGCAGAGCAACGCTCGCAAAACGGAAGCTCCCCCGAGACGGACAACCGAATGAACAGCAGCACGTCGTCGAGCTTGGATCGCAGCATCGAAGGTGAAAGAGTAAGTCGCAAAAGCCCAGACAATTTATGCAGTTGAGGTGACGAAACTGATTTGAACTTTTCGTTTCCGGCCATAGACGCTCGCTACGCACGACGGGGCCCTGCTGAAGGAGGCCAGCGCGGAGTTCATCGGCGAATTGAACACTAGCGGGACGCTCAAGCTGATCGAACAGCAACCGAACAAAATCATTATCGCTTGGCAACCGAATGATAACATTCTGATAACGGATGAGTCGTCGCAAGATCAGGATGAGTGGTCGCTCGTCGACACTATCAAGAAACGCCATCGGACCGTGTCCGAGAGCAAAGCCTTCAACACCAAATTCGACTCGCAGGCGACCAAGCCCCGCCGTCTGGAAGTGCCCGTGACTGAGCTGAAATTCGTGGAGGTCCTAGCGCGAGGACAAATGATTCGGTTAATTAAGAAGAGCGACTCGTCCCTGCACAGCGTTTACTTCTTCCAACATGGGAACGCGGACATGTTCGTGCGGGAGCTGCAGCTTAACAACGTTGTGACCCCCGCCCACGGCAGCCGAAATCTGTTCAACGTCCTTGACCCCGACGCAAGGAAGCTGCAGAAGACCTTCGAGGCGCTGCAGATCGAAGACATCAAGACGTCGGGCGGATGGCTGTCGAACCTTGTGTGGAAGAACATGGAGTTCTTTGCCAAGGTCTCGGACTACGTAACGCCCGTCCAGCAACTGTCCCCGGAGAACAGGAGCGAAGACTACGAGTTCCTCAACCACCAGGAGAAGTCGGACGCAGAAGCCAAGAAGGAAGAGCAGCCGTCGAAGAAGGAAACATCGCGACCGAATGAAAAGCCTATGGTCACCTTGCCTCCCCGGAGGGCGGTCGCTCGAGGTGAGTGTGTTTTTTGTGTGCTTCCATTCAACGAGCTTATCCAGCCGCATTATATCTACGAAAACGTTCTATTTTGCGTTCTGGCTGCTATTTGTGCCCTGGGGCCGCTGACTCATCGTCGCATGTGTTTACTGTGTTGATAGAATCACCCGGGCAGCTTGTGTTGTTGTTTGTTCCGACATTTGTTCACTTTCTCCGACGTCAGCGGGGCAGATAATTGATGTTAATTGAACGCGGGAATGTGGCCAGCTATCATTATCAGACGCTATTTCACCTGCGGTTCCCCCTATTGCGAGTTTCGGCTAGCAATGCGTCAACCGCTTATGTGTAACGGGGGCTTAAGTGAGTCGGTTCTGTGCATCGGAATTCCGTTTGTGCCGAATTTCATTTCGCTGATAAGAAATTGATTGGTCGTTGACATCATGCGTGGCGTGCTTGGCTGACTCCCCAGGAACAAATTTGTGATAATTGGTTAAGGTTATCGACGAGCACAGAAGCGAAATTCTGTGACTAATGAAAACTGCGAGAATGTTTGGAAATCGGTGAATATTATTTTATGGCGAAAAGTTTTTTCTGTGAATAATTGATGATAACGTAACGTTGTATGTTCTGGAGGTAGCAACACATTTTTCTTTGCAGGGAATCTGCAACTTTCCATCGAAAACATAAAGTTTGCGCGGGGTCCGAACAAAATATTGTGAATGGGGTAACATCTAGGCGCTACAGAATGTAAGTGGGGTGTGTGTATGAGGTGGGGGAGAGGCGAAGCCTTGGAGCAATTAGATTCTAGGATTCCAATGTACTCGCTTCCCAAGTCTAACGGAATGTCCTTTATTCGTTTATGTATTACTTGATTTCCGTTAGTGGGTGTGATGGTACCGGTTGTAGTTGGAGCACATCAGCACAAAAGATCTGATGTCTCACATTGACATAGAAAATGTTCCTTAGATCCTGCTTCCTCATTATAGGATGGACACGTATCATCTTGGAGAATTCCTATTCGGAACGTATGCCCAGCTAGTGAATTATGGCCAGTCAGATGCCCCGTCAGAATAAACTTTGCCGTATGTTTGTTTGGTTCTGGCAGGAAAAGGTTGGTGTGTTCAGCAGCATTAAGGCTGCCACCTGCCGAATGGGACGCTTGTTCCTAGTTTTCAATAGCAGCATTAGCCAATTCTACTGACACCGCGGTGCGGGCATGGGGAAATTGAACCCTCTTTTGCTAAAGTATTGGACATTTCATTATTCTCTACCTTACAATGACCGGAAAACCAGAGTAGTTCCCATCGTATTGAATCTAGAAACAGTTCAATCGGCTTTTACATTCCTGAACGATTTTTTATGGATAATCCAAGGACAGCTCAACGCCCTCGATGCAGCTTGACTATCGCTAAGGATTGCGATGCGCTTGCCCTTCCACCGCTTGTCAGTCAACCAGGTTGTCGCCCTTAGGATCACATACCCTTCAGCCTGAAAGATCGTTGCATATTGGCCGAAGGGGAAAGCCCACTTCTCATTTGTACTCGAAATGTAGACTCCTGCTCCAGAACCCTGTTCTGTTTTGGCACAATCCAATGCTCTGTGCCCGAATGTCCCTTGTTTCCCCATAGATCTAATCTCATTGCAGTGCTCTGAATAAATAACTCCAATGGCGGCAAATTGAGTAATGCATTTAGAGCTGCGCCAGATGTTGCGCTCATGGGACCGGTTATACCTGGACACATAGTTCTTTGCAGTGTGGCTAATTTACAGCGAAAACTTTTTGTTTCATCTTAACTCAGAAGACTACGGATGCATTGTCCATATTTGTAGATATTACGCTCCTCCGAGTGTAACGTTAGTGCAAACGATTCAATGCAAATAAACTGCTTGAAGCCATCGTAGAGCTGGACATCGTACTAGTCAACGTTGTGTGCATGCCCACCTTTCGGGGCAGATGACTAGGCTCGATCGTCGAACTGACTCACCTCAGTACTTCGTTGGATGGTCTGACCCTGGATACTACACCCACACTGATAGGCCATCTTTCTCGACATCAGAAACGGAGGAGGCGACAGTCGAGTGAGCAACAGAAGTCGAAAAACAAGAATGGTGCTTGATCTACTGCAACTATCGAGGACGAGAAATTCCTGGCAGCTTTAGAGAGCTCATAACCCGACGCTTGAAAAAATGAGCCAGCTTTGCCAGCGGGTAACTGAGGCATACGACTCTACAATGCCGCGACGGAAGTTCCACCAAAGTAGGAAACTAAACTACTGGTGGACCTAAGAAATCTAGCTGTTGAGAACATTGTGATTTCGAGCGCAAAGGCTCTGTCAGGACATCGGGATGCAGAGAAAGAATACCGTGATATCCAAAGTAGCCTTAGGAAAGCTATACGGAAAAGTAGGCAGAATGGCTACAAGCAGGTGTGCGATAAATACGAACCCGTGGGGCGTTGCTCATAAGGTTGTAATGAACAAGATTCGTGGACAAAAATCACTTCAAGTGATGTGTCCGCGACTCTTCTTCAAAATAATCGCAATTCATTTCGCAAAACAGGGAGAAAGTGGACCTTAACCAACGGTTTTACCGAACATCTTTGCAATTCCCGGAGTGACCGAGGGGAAATTACGAGAGATCTGTGGACGAATTGGGTATAAGAAAGCTTCGGGATTAGACGAAATCGAACAAATCCCTGAAGTTGGCCTCTAAAGAAGTGTTTCCCTCCCAGTGGAAAAGACAAAGGTTGGTTCTGCTATGAAAGTCTCGAAGCGGTCTATAGTCGATGCAATAGCAGCGATCGCGGATTTGGCTCAAGAACGTCTTTAGCTCGGCCCACTGGGGTTAGATTAAAGGTACACTGGCTAAACTGGATATCCTTCGTTATTTCGCTTGAACAATCGAGAGATACCTCTCGGAGAGACATCTTTGGTATGAGGCGGACGACTGGTTGAAGGAATACTTTGTGACAGTGGATGTTTCCCAAGTCTTCGTATTAGGGCCCCTGCTGTGAATACAATGTATGGCGGAGTGCTCGGCCTTCGCGTGCGCCAAAAGAGCCAATGTTGATTTGTTTTGCAAACGACCTGGCGGTGGTAGAAGTTGCGAAACATACAGAGGACATGGAACTGTATGGAAGTGAAACCATTCATGCCATCAAAGAATGGCTACAAATGGTAAAACTGGACTTGGCGGATGACATGATGGAGGCCGTCCTTATTACCAATCGCAGGACAATACTATCTAAATCTGGATTGGTAATCACGGGGTCATTTAAAAATTGATCATTAGACACTTGGGGGTAGTCATCGATGCCAAGTTTAGCTTCAAGGGTACCTGGACTATGCGCGGGAAAAGGCAATAAAGGCTAGTTCCTCTAGGAAGGATGATGTCTAATGTTGGAGGGCCAAAATTTAGTTGCAGGCTGCTTATCGCAGTGATGGTGAATTTCATCCTGCTATACGCGGCTCCTATCTGGGTAGGAACACTGAACAACATGGTGTGCTAGAAAAGGGTGAGTTTGGCATACCGGCCAATTGCGCTGAGGGTATCCGATGAGATAGTGTGTCATTGCGGAAGGTGGATGCTTCAGGTATGGAAGGTTTTGTGTATTTCTTATATAAAGATATTTGATTGTGCATTTGCCCCATTAGTACGTAGCATATATTATATGAGAGTATCCACTTTTGGGTGATATTGACTTGAATAGTCTTGAATTTGCAAGGAAAAGACAACTTTGACCTATTATAACTTTGTTAGTAATAATGCGATTTCTAACAAACTTGGTAAAATCAGGCTCCATGTTATAACCTACATTACTGCAACAATTACATGGTAATAGGATGAACTTAAGGGGGGTTTTGCAGCCAATTACAAAAAATATAGTAATATACTATTATTAATTTTATTTGAATAGATAACTGTATTTCGGAGCCTAGGCACCATACAGTGGCAGCCTCGTGATTTTTCTGTTGGGTAGTTTCTGAGAATGGGCCCGTTAAAGAAATGATCACTTTCAATCCCTCGCACTCCCACCTTTCCAACAAATTGGAAAACAAAGACGGGCTTCGTAAGTACTAACCTTTAACCCCACATGACTATATCTGGTGAAAAAAAATTTACACACCTCTTTTGCATGTATGTGAATCTCTCCTTAAATTCAACGTAAAAGGTTGTAACTCACTGTATGTGGGAGGGTTCAGTTCCCACTTCTTCTCCAAATTTGGTGTCAATCGCTATAACCGCCTCCGAAAAAAATGCGAGTGATGGACAGACAGACAGACAGTAAACCGATTTTAATAAGGTTTGGTTTTACACAAAACCTTAAAAAAAGCGAACGTCGCCCTAATAATTTCAATAAAATCAACGGCGCGTTATATATTTCTACACATCGTTCCAAAATCCCGACCAACAATCAGCACACCCTTGTCATCCGCATAAGCTTGAGCGTGAACTGACAGATTTTGCAGTTCGCACAGTCGTGAGTCGACCAACATACTCCACAGAAGTAGTGGTAGCACACATCTTTGAGGGCCGCGTTTCGTCGCTTCCGTGGTTAGATAGCGAACAACACTCATTTCAGTACACAGCAACCTCTCCGTTAGCATCCTCACCATGTTCCCTGGTGGCATCACAAAAGTTTTGGAAAGACTTCTTCAATGTCCACGAACTCCTCCATCGCGTACTGATTTTCAGAGTTGCGTCCTATATCTTTGAAATCAAAGAGTGAAGAGCAAACGCACTGGACTGTCCACGCTATTTAGTCGGTACCACATTAGCGTCTTCTCACGAATATGACGCTCAGCCAGTCCCTTAAGACATCTCAGCGAAAATGATGTTAAGCTGATTTTATGCAATTCTTCGGATTTGAATAGTCATCTTTCACAGGCTTAGGTATGAAAATGCCAAGCAGAAGGTACGTAGCCCAGAGCAAGACATTTGCGAAGGATAGTATAGCTGCTTCCGCCTTTTCATTAGTACCCACGGTTCTCGTAGCGTCCCAATTCCTCTTGCAACACCTTCGTGCTGAACGCTTTGCAGAAACCGCCAATCCGGTCCCTCCCACTTCGTAGACCTGCCCTCCCGGGAAGTGTACTTCCAGGGGAGTCTGTATACACTCAATTCTGAAATTCGTGAAAATTTCATCCAATTTTCTAAGAGAACGCAACTTGGCCGAACCATCCGTTTTAACGACTCTGCACAATCTGTAAATCTCCCTTTCTCTTTCCAGTTCTTCATAGTATGCTCTAAAGGAGTCTCGTTTCGAACTTTTAATAAGCCGTGAGTTCCGGAATTTTAACCAGTCTTCATTCTTATTGGTTACTTTGCAAGTACGATTTAGAAGTCGCCTGGTAAGATTTCCTGAGTCCTTGTAGTTCTCGGTTCCACCATGGAACCGTTTAATCACTTTGGCCTTGACCTTAGAGTTTCCAATTGATCTTCTATCGCCAAAGGAGTCTTTAGTCGTCTACTAAATTCAGATAGTCAGACTAATTCTAAGTAACGGTGATCTGAGAGTGAGACTTCATTAGGCACTCGTCGGTCTCTAATCAACTTTAACAAATATGTAGCGTAGATTGTTCTTGGCTCCACTAACGCAGGGGTGCACCCTACTTTCGCGGTCATCAGAACCGCTGAAGTGAGAAAATCAAACAGCTTCTCTCCTCTAGGGTTGTATTTGCTACTGCCCCAACAAATATGCCGAGCGTTTGCATCACATTCATTAAGAGTTCACGACCTCTTGATTCTGCATATGCTACCAGTTCTCTTAGTTCTTTTGTCGGTGGGGGCACTATGAATCAGAGGGTAAATAAGCAGAGGCAACTATGACGTTTCTCCTCTTGTTATTAATCTGGTATTGTAAGTTGATCGCAACTAGGTCCTGGGAATAGAATTGTCTCAGCATAGTTGCTTCTAACAATTTTGACGTCAGAACACAGGCTCTCGGTCTCGAGGATCCCTAAGATCCTAGTTCCCTTTACTGATCCAATAAACCCATGATTTTTGTAACAGACCCATGATTTTTGTAACAGAAATATATGTCGTGCAACTTTGCCAGCCATGCTTTCAGTAGACAGGAATAGGCTAACCTTTATGTCTGCTGCGTCCAGTTTGGATTTCATCGGGGTTACTAGCTTGTTCTCAAATTTCGCTGAAAGTTCCGCCTTCCAGCGTCCGATTTCTCTCGATATCACCACTTGCTACGCCCATGTCTTCATTCTTAAGAAAATTCGCCTTCTTTCGCAGCGTCTTCCATTGTCATCGGTTGGGAAGCCTACCAGGTGCTCTCCGGGCTGCATGGATCTGTTTCCACATACCGAAATTAGACCAGTTGCGTCCACATCAGCAGCTTCCCTTCTTCCCGTTTTTCCTAGTGGATTGTTCTGTCAGGCAACTTTTGTAAACCTTACTGGAACTGCCAGTATATACTACTAAGCCGGGGCGACGATTCTCCTATGAGCTGGAATCCATACTACTTATCTGAGAGGCATCCTTGGCTCTCAACAACCGGGAGTTATCTACTGCACATCATTCGCTCTAGCTTTTCCCCCGTAGTGTCCAGAAGATATATATGTAGGTTTAGGATGACTCATTTGGAGGTTTGCCAGTCTAGGTAGCATTACTAACTTTAACAAATAGGTAGACCACGTTATCTGCGGAGATGAACGGCCTCTGAATCGTCCCATCACGATTCTATAGGCATTCCCCAAAAAGTTGATTTCCGCTTCCGAACAGAACTCCTTCAAGCATTCTCTCTTGCTTCGGTGAATGGCGAGATTGGGAATTTTGCGGACTTCTTCATTTGCGCGCTGTGGGTTTAGTCCTCACTGATGCACCATGACATACCACGCACCACGACTGACGAAGGTTGGGCCTACGATTGAAGTAGACCTCCCTTTCCAAAAGGTGTTTACATCATCTTCGTTGGCCAGAACTATATCCAATTGCGCAAAAGTATATAATAGGCTGTGCGACCTGCATTTGCTTCTCTGCTATCCCACTCAAGGGCCCCGATTAAAGTCACCGGCAATCACCTTGAGACTACGTCCATTTGGGTCGAAACATATATTGTCAATGAGAGTTTGTGGACCGTAGCGTAGCTGTGCGTACAACCCCATTTATTTTCGGCCACACAAAGCCAATTTCTGTCTGACTCGAAGTACATTGTATGGCTTTTGGACCGCAAGCCAATATGGCTGATCCACAAGTCGAATCTTTAACCCAAACGCAACCGTGACGGTTTTTATAGGATACGTTTATGGTGGTAATTTCCATCTCAGATTCGTAGGTGGTTTCCTCAAGTAAATCCTGGAGGAACCCAATAGTTGTGATATGTGTCAGGAGCCAGCCTCCTGGGGATCCTGGTCGTGACCTCCGTGGACACAAGCGAGCGCTGATCCGCTCATAAGTTCGAGGATCAGCTAAGCGTAGGTCAGGGAACTGGGTTTTATCTCCGAGCGAGACACCGGTTCCTGACAATAGCGGTCCACTCCATTGCACACGACGCGCTAGTCAAAAACCCCAGTGTTCCTGTTCTGAAAAAACGCCCAGTTGAAATCGCTAGACCAGAGAAGGTAGATTCGTTACGCTGCCAGAAACCCGTCTGTCCAAAAACAAGGAGGCTACGAATAGAAACCCACAAATAGAAAAAGAGGAAACGAAGAAGAATTAGACCGTGCCCTCTGCTCATTAAGCAGATAGAAGTGAAGACAGACGTTCAGTGGAGCAGAAGTGTTTTCCATATGGAAAACGAAATGTGGCGGAGTCTTTCTTGAATTTGGCAGACAACTAGCAACGATCTACGAAGCGATCAAGGAACTAAAGGAGAAAAGAGAAGCAAGAAGAAGAGCCTATGTGTTCTCTAGAAATTCGAGATTTTGACTGCCTTCAGAAATGGTCGAAGTGTAGGAAGCCATAAAGTGTCCACAAGTAACCAGTGCCCCGATAGGTGGCACAGGAGTGCTTGAGGTATAAGCTCGTCGTGGTAAAAATTGCAGAACAACACGCGAGGAAACTCCTTAACAGCGGGGAAATCAAAATTGGATCGGTAAGATGCAGGGTACGAATGTGGATAACCCCACAAAGTGTTACAGGTGTCTGGATTATGGACACACGCCTGCAACTTCCCAGGGAGCCAACAGGAGGATAGAATGCCGCTGATGCGGTCAGGTCGATTCAAGTGAGGATCTGCAACGAAAGCAAGAATTGGGTCCTCTGTATGGGTCGTGGCACGTCTAGCGAAAGCGCTGCGCAGGGTGTGGTGCAGTCTTCAGGAGGAGGCGGCTAGTATGACCCGCATACAAAGTAACATGCACCGGATTGCAATCGCTTACGAGTTGTTAGCGTAGTTCGCTGCGGAGGTAAAAGCTAATCTGGTGCTAATCAGCGAACAATATGGGGACAAGAACCTAGCGTCATGGCATCTCACCGCCACCATCTTTCACCGCTGCCATCTTTTTTTGGGACGGCATTCGAGATGCTTAGGGATACGTCATCCCCCCCCCCCTTTTTTTAGTGTTTACTTAACGCTAAATGAGACGATGCCGGAGTCTCGACGTAGGCTCAATACCTTGGCGGTCGCCGTTTTGGGCACGGATGGGCTAGGGATATTGATTGGGCGGATACGGAATGGCGGCGAGAACCGGGCACGTAGTTTTAAACATAGGATAAACGCCAACATTCCGGCACATCAGCCCCTCTCTGCGTGTGGCACGTCGTAAGCATCGAGAAATTCGTCGAAGCTCTTGGAACACACAGCGGCGCGTTTCAGGGGGTGGTAACATTGCAAATGACACTGTCGTAGATTCAGTGATGAACCTGATAACGACATCCTGTGAAGTTTCCATGTTCCAACAATGGTGGTGCTCAGAGGTGGCGCTGAGGAAGACGGGGCGGCAACGCTGTCGGCCAAACCAAAACCAAGTGGCCGAGGAGAACCTCCATATTGGTGGCACCGGGAGACGCTGTACTCACTTTGGTTTGCCGGCCGTGATGCAGTAGGCGAATGCTCCAAAGGCCTAATTATTGCGATCAGACCCGAGTCTGCACGGGGACTCATCTGAAGTGGCAAATTGGTCACGAAACCTTACCAGGGGTATACTGGTACCATGGGAACCGGGAAAGCCCCTGGACTCTCATACTTCGGGTGAACTGTCGTTGTATGTGAGTACAGCTCGGTTATTTGCGGTTGGCCCCCCTAGTGGGAGTTTCATGGTGGTTGTGGTTGTGCTCAAGCGAGAAGAGACCTTCGGGCCTCGGCGTGGTGTTGCGTTTCAACACGGGTGCCGTACTCCTTAGTTCGGTAGAGATTTGGTTAATTCTTGCATCCACCAGTATGAATGCTAAGCCATGCACTTGGTATAGACTGGTACCGTTGTTGCTTGTCTCAGCGGGGCTCTGATTGTGGTCACAAAATCAATCCGTGTCTGAAGAGGACCGTAGGGTTAAGTCTCCACGACAGGTACCTACGTTAAACACAATGGGCTTAACTGTTCCAACGGTGGCACGCCTTCTATTTACTGCTGAACGGGTTGATGTCAACAGCGCGGAAGGCGTCGTTGACTGCCCTTTTTTTACCATGAAAGTACTCGAAGAGGCAGTTTTCACACCAAAAATAAGAAGGTACCAGGTCCTGATGGTATCACGGTTCGAGGTGGCAAACTGATATTCCGTGAGCGGCGGTAGCAAGGTTCGCGCTAACCAATAAAGGAAAACGAGACCTTGAGCTGCCATCTGCTGCATGGTTCAGAGCAGGGAGATCTACGGTGGGTGCTGTTATAGAGGTTATAGATGTGGTTAATCGAAGGCACACAGGCTCACCTCGACGGATGCGCTATCCGTCGCGCTTCCTCATAACGCATTCTCATTTCGTTAATTCAATTCATATGATGGACAGATATACTGTGTAAATGAGAGAACTCATTCTACGTCCCTAGCTTTCTATTGCAATATTAAGGGATTATTTGACTCTTCCATAAGATGCCAGAGGGCCAGAGGAGAATGGAGATTACGTCGTTAGTTGCAGAAGGATTAATCCAAGGGCCGGACTTCTGCAGGGCTTCCTACAATAGTCTGCTACGACTCGACATGCTGGAAAAGTCGCGCCTGGTCAGTTATGCAGACGCCGTTGCGGCACTTGTTGCCGAACGCACTATTGAACAGCCGCAAAGGAGATTTAGTTGCTGAAAAAAAATGAAGTAGTCATCCTGAGTCGACTAATAGCGAATGTTGAACGTCTTCTTATGGAAGCAATGCAATCAATTTTCCTCTATGCCGCGGATATATGTAGGTATGTCGTAAGCGCCTTGCCCAAGTGCGGGTGATCTTCGTGGTCCTTATTGCTGAGGAATATAAAGCACACAAGAACGAGGATTTAAGAAAGATGGTTGCCCGTGAAGAACGGCAACGCACACTAACCGAGTGAAAACTACCTTGAACTAAGGGATCTGTGGCTGAATTGAAAGCACTATTTTTTCTCTTGTGGAAGGTGGGGGGGTTTCGGCAGCTGACAACATTGTCAGCTGCATGGGCTCGTTCGGTGGAAGAATCGAATGGCAAAGGGTTCCTTGAACTAACAATTCCCTTTTTATTCTCTTCTCCTCTTGTGAAAGGAATTCCCTGGGTTTTCTAAGCCGGGAAAGCGGGAGGGTTAGCTCGCAGTAATGTGTCAAATGGACAAATGCTGAAGAAAAAGAAGTTGCGAGGATTGTTTTGCGAATCTTTCGTTTGATCTACTACCGACCAATCTGAAGTCTTTGATTATTGGATGAGTTGGTCTGAGTCTATTGATTTTGACTTAAAGTACTGTATTGGTGGTAATTTTCATTCTAAGTTATTCAGTTAATAAGTACAGCTTGATAAGAGCGTACAGTTATTCTAGAAGTAGTTATCCTGTGAATTATCCAACCTTGACGAGCCTTGATTATATTTTCTTAATTTCAGGTCCTCCACTCAACGAAAAGCAATGGTGTGAATTTCAAACTGAAGATGGTCGCATCTCGGACCCTCAACGTGTTAAAGAAATCATTTTCCGTGGTGGAATTGAAGAATCCTTGCGTCCAACAGTCTGGAAATATTTACTCAATTACTATATCTGGGATGAGACCACAGCTGAAACAGCGGAGCGTCGTCGTGCAAAATCCGCTGAGTATTATCAAATGAAGTCGCAATGGCTCTCGATGACAACCACACAAGAACGAAACTTTTCAGGATTCCGCGACAGAAAGTGCCAAATTGAAAAAGATGTTATTCGAACAGATAGAACAATTGAATTTTTCGCTGGCGAACAAAATCCCAATATCGCTCTCCTGCAAGATATTCTCATGACGTACGTGATGTATAATTTCGATCTTGGATACGTACAAGGAATGGGTGACTTGCTGGCACATATCCTAGCGGTTGTCCAAAATGAAGCGGACTCGTTTTGGTGTTTCGTGGGCTTCATGGATTCGGTCTTTTCCAACTTCGATGTGGATCAAGCTGGCATGAAGCGTCAATTCAAAGAGCTTCACGATCTGATTCAGTTTTGCAACCCAGAACTGTTTGAGTATCTTGCCAGCAACGACTCAGCGAACATGTTCTTCTGTTTCCGTTGGCTTCTAGTTTGGTTCAATCGGGAATTCTCCGCTTCGGACATTATTGAACTATGGGAGGTCCTTTGGACCGGATTGCCTTGCCCTAATTTCCACCTATTCATAAGCGCTGCAATCTTAGAAACTCATAAGCAAACAATTATTGAAAATAAGTTCCAGTTCGATGATATTTTGAAGTATGTGAATGCACTTTCGATGCAGTTAGACCTTAACAATACGCTAGAAACCGCCGAGTCAATTTATATTCAAATCAAAGAAGCCGAACGTATTCCTCAGAAAATACGTATACTCATAGGAGAAGAATCTGGGTCGAGTGATATGAGCGAAAGTTTCGATCTAATTAACCGCGAAGAGGAGGAAATGAGGCAACGGAAGTTGGAGGAGGCTTGTGAAAATTCAATGAACATGTCGTTCTTGTAAGGACGCAAGGTGAGCGAGGGGACGAATTTGGCAGCGGCAAGAGACAAATATGGGCGTGTTTTGCTATGAGGGAGGCGTTAGTAATACGTGCTAGAGTTTAAGATAAAATCATGTTTTATAAATATGCTACAACTTTTAGTCCTGTATATTTGATTTGTATTTAAAAGTGTAGATTTACCTCAACTACTGAGACTTGTATGAATTGAGTTTTTTGGTTATAATGAAATTTTTTGCACCACATAATGCATTTTTGAATATTTTTACATTTTTGGCGTACTTGTGTTGCAGAGATTGAAGCTACACAGAGAATTTTAGTGTTACAATTTTTTTAGTCGAAAACAGTTCAGTGATTGTTTATTAGTGACATTGGTGGAGGTTAGCGGTTAAGAACTATTCGATCTTTGGGTTACAATAAGGATTTTAATGTCCATGAGCTATCTCTCAGGAGCAAGGAAATTCGCCTGAATCATTAGTTTCACACCTGAATAGACAAAAACCGCGTTTTTTTGGATTTGGTCACTGGGGGTGGGAAGTGTGTTCCTAACAAAAATATGAAAGGCTTTAGAACTGTTTGCAAGAAGACGCAACGCCGCCATCGACATCAAGAGAAGGATTTCATCCTCGTGAGATATTTGTGTGTGTTTGGTGGTATATTCGAGGGATTATTTACTGGGAACTGTTACTACGTAACTTTTAGCAGTGGAAGTATACTGTGTCCAGCTACCATTGCAACTAGAATTCGAGGGCACTCATGCTGAATGGGACATCTCAAACGATTACAAAACGCGCGGCGACGTTCAATGAACACGATGCCGATTTGGTTGAAAGTGGTCTTGTCTGGAGACCATTTCGTGCGACACAGCTAATTGAATAATCCGCAATCCGATATTTGTGGTATTTTTATGTAAGCTATGGGAGCCGACGAATCGTCTGGATACAGGTTCCGTTCCTACTTGACTGTTAAAGTCTTCAAGTATGATTTAGATATTATACTTGGGACCTATCCTTTCTATCGCGCAAACGAGAATTCACTTGCCAGGTCGGCCGAAACAACGGTGACTTGATACGCTGAATGGGGATTTAAAAGCCTCTAGATTGCATCGAGATTAGGCGTTTGATGGGGCCATATAGCGAAACCGATCACGACGAGTCGACCCTACTAGTGAACGGGACAAATAATAATAATAATCGTTGGCGCAACAATCCAATTGGATCAGGGCCTTGAAGTGTGTTAGAGCACTTCATTCAAGACCGTAACGGGACACTACAGTACACTGTAGGAGGCAATGTGGTCAGCATTGCGCTCGCCCGAGATTATTACCCTGATTTGACTCAGGTACTCATTCACAGCTGAGTCGACTGGTATCCGACGTCAAATCACGATACAAATCCCACTGCCACCAGTGATATTTGAACCGCGACCTCCCGTACGACAGCCTTGTGCTCTAACCACTCAGCTATCCGGATAACGGGACAAAGGCTGAAGAAAAAGAAACAAGTCGGGAAACCGGAAGCTGGACGCTTCAGGTATAAGAGGTTTTGTGTTTCCCTATGTGAGGAGCATAACGCAGTTCTCCATTAGCTGATAGCATTGACACGAGATATTTAAATCACTCAGTTCTGTTAACGGCAGTGACCTGTCCAGAACTGAGCGATTTAAATATCTCGGGTCAATGTAATCAGTCAATGGAGAATTGCGTAATGAAATTACTTCACGCATTAACGCAACCTGAATGAAGTGGTGTTCTAAAATTGGTGTTCTTTATAATCGATGAATTAACGATCGTATCAAATCTAAAATTTACCGCAATGTCGTCCGTCCTGTCGCTCTCTATGGTTCTCAGTTTTGGCCGACTATAAAAGACAATGAACGGCGTCTTGCGGCAATGGAGACGAAGAGTTGCGTTGGACTAGTGGCGTAACACGTTTTGATCACATCCGAAATGAGGACATCCGCGATCGATATGGAGTTGCACCGATCGTGGAAAAACTGCGAGAGAAGCGTCGTCGATAGTATGGTCACGCAATTCGCGAATCTAAGATAATTCACTTGCCAAGAATGGTGTGAACTTCGAAGTCGATGTTAAGCGACCAAAAAGCCGGCCAAACCAACGATGGTTTGATTTAAAAGTCCGTGATTACATCCAGATCAGGCCTTTGATAAAAGGAAATGGCGAAACCGATCACGACGAGCCGACCCCGCTGGTGAACGGGACGAAAACTGAAGAAAAAGAAGATGCGACGAGTGCACGACAATTCCGTGTCATATAGTTAAAAATTCCATTGCGCTCTATTTTTTAGAAAACGATTTAAATAAATCATTTGATGGAAAGCACCATATTGATAATAGTCAGCCTTACACGATTCAAATTCGGACTTTAATATTATTAGTAAATGTAAAGAACTTAACCAACAACAGATACAAACAAGTCGGGAAACCGGACGCTAGACGCTTCAGGTATGAAAGGTTTTGTGTATTTCTTTTATAAAGAGATTTGAGTGTGCATTTGTCCCATTAGTATGTAGCACGTAATATTGCATATATCACTTTCAAGTGATATTGACATTCAAAGTCTTGAATTTGCACAGAAGCGACAGCTTTGACCTATTATAACTTTGTTAGTAATAGTGCGATTTTCACTAAATTTGGTAGGATCATGCTCTATGTTGTAGTTATATGGTTTCGTGATTCTAGGAGGAACTTAAGGGGGGTTCTTCTGCCAATTACTAAAAATTATAGTAATGTACTATTATTAACTTTCTTTGCACAGGTATCGCCATGGAGGGTATTTTGGGGCCTAGGCATCATACAGTGGTAGCCTCTTGACTTTTTTCAGATTTTTCGGTTAAGTAGTTTCTGAGAATGGGTCCGTTAAAGAAATGATCACTTTTCAACCCCCCGCACTCCCCACCTTTCCAACAAATATCAAAACTAAGAACGGCTTCGAATAGTACTAACCGAGACCTTTAATTTGATACCCCATATGGCTATATTCGAAAAAAAAATTACACCCCCCTTTTGCATGTATGAGGACTCCCTTTAAATTCGACGTAAAAGGATGTAACTTACTATATGCGAGAGCGTTTACAGTTCCCATCTTTCTACCAAATTTGGTGTCAATCGCTACAACCGTCTCTGAGAAAAATGCGTGTGACGGACAGACAGACAGACAGTAAACCCATTTTAATAAGGTTTTCTGTTTACAGAAAACCTTAAGAAGGCTGGGAAAAAGTAGATTCTTCATGAATGGAATTTTAATATTTCATTCGAATGTCAATTATTCTCGTTAATTATGACATCAGCATCTGTATGGCTTAGGATGCGGTAAATTTACACGAAATTGATAAGTTTGAACTGCTATATCGGAATGGGATATATTTTGAGGCCTAGATTTCATCTAAGCGCACTTTCCAGATTTTTTCGGATTTTTGGGTTGGGAAGTTTCCGAAAATGAGTCCTGTCTCACTTTAAGTGCTTACATTTTGACTCTTTACTCGTGCTTTTTACTGGGAGGCTACCTTCTCCAGGAAAACGGTCCCTGCCCAGCGTATCTTTTGCAACAATGTTACATCAGCCTTATATTGGGACAGGATATCGGCTACAAGTAGCGCACGTTGCATGAGAAAATGCACAAAGCGTTGTTCCATCCTGTCCGAGGCTTGTTTTGTGGCTTCATAACGTCGGTTTTCCGTGTAGGGTTGTCAGTCCTACACAATTTTCAACCTAGAGGACCAGTTGGCACAATTTGTCCCGTTTTGAGGCGCGGGAGACTCGCCTTCATCCTTCTCTGCCTGCACTTTTTCATTAAGAAAGAACTCCCAGCGATCACCACGTGGAGGTGGAGATAGGATTTGGTAGTAGAGCTGTAGGTGTTGGTTCAGCAGGCGTTTTCGAGATTCGATGCTCCATGTTGGGTACCAATCCACGTTTGATCCTGAGACCTATACTACCCCCACCGCCGGATGATTGCTGATCCGAAATTAGTTCCGCAATTTCCCACCAAGGGGATAATTTTCCTCATCCCCCAAGGAACAGCTCTTCAAAATGTCGACCAATTACTTGTCTTCCTACATCTACAGGGTTTCCACTTCAGTTCTGTGTGCGAACATCTCAAAACATCTTGATGTTCATGAATTGATAGCTGAAGAGCAAAAGGGTCTCAGGGCTGTAAAGAACAGCTTATAATCGATACGGTAGCTGTAAAGCAGACGATCCATTAAAAATGAACTATCTCGGCAGCCTACTTCGATCATAAATTAATCTTTGACTCCATATCACATTCGTGGTTACTACAAGTTTTACGCTTGAACAAAATCAACTCCAATCTCGTTCTTCTCCTGAGAACAGTGATGAAGAATTGGAGCCCGAAGATCAGGAGAGGTACCAATCAAGCGTGGCATCTTCCAAGGCGACTCTCGAAGCCCGCTGTGGTTTTATTTGTTTTTGAATCCGATGAAAGCAAATACGGGTTCCAAGTCAATCTTGGCATATTGTCGAAATGTACATTAAATCATTTAACGTATATTGACGACATCAAATTTTATGTCAAAGATGAGAACCAACTTCGCTCCTTGCTGGACATCACCCTTTACTTCAGTAGCGATGTCGGCATGAAGTCGGGTTTGGAGAAATGTCGCACGAAAATAATTATTAGGGGAAAGGCACCGACAACGAAGAATATAGCCAAAATAACATCCAAATTAAGAGTATGGATTCGGAATACGTGTAAAATACCTCGGCAGCTGCTATAGCAATGATTAAATATAAGTAAGAGCTGCTCGGGAAAAATAAAATCATGGTAACACCTTTGCTATTCCCGTCCTTCTGTACACTTTCGGTGTGATAAAGTGGAGTAATATCGATTTAGAATTTGTCAATAGACGGATAAGGGTAGTTCTTGCAAATGACAACATGCACAATAGAGTTTCTGAAAATTGAGGATCACTATCCCACGTGATCAGGGAGGAAGGCGGGTACTTGATTTAAGGACATTGCACTACAATCAAGTGCTATCTCTTCGTGAGTTGTTCTGTGAGAAACAATTCTGAAGCTCTAGGGTTATGGCAGATAATAAATTGTTTCCTTTGAACTTGAGAAGTAGAGAATGGTATCCCATGTCGAATGTTACTTCAGTTCAAAGAGAAGATCGACATGTGGAAAGAGAAACCCATTCACGGAGGTCATATAAAGGATTTGTTGTTGCTAGGCATTGACATCGAAGCCTCCAACAAATGGTTTAGACTATAAGACCGAAGTACTCCTCACTTTAATTCGGAATGCTTCAGTCCCAACAAAATATTATAAACGATACATTCTTCATAACTCCTCGATTACCAACTGCAGTTATGGTTATGCAACTCTGAAGAGGAAACTATAACATATGCGGGCACAATTTTGAGCAGTACCGACTATACCAGTTGTCATAACTTCGTCTGCAAGATTCTCCATCAAAACCTTACGTTGAAGTATAACTTAATGGCAACCTACTATTCTTAGTATAAGTATACTCCTCAGAGAATCTTGGAAAACAATCGGGTCAAACTACTGTAGGATCACACTATTGCCAGAACTGCGGCCTCTTGGCGGAGGATATGAAGCAGACTTGAAGACTATAAAAGATCGAAGTAGTTCTAGTGTAACAGTCTAGCCTAGTGGACTTAGTTCATAGAGTTTTCGATTAAGATAAATATGCCTCTGTAGTTTAGAACCACCGCGCCACTGTTTAAAGTGTTTGCGGCAATCGGGATGTAGCAACACATTTTCGCATAGTCGCACACTTTGCGTTCAAATGCATCATCGCTGTGATGCGGAACTTTGGATGTTGCCTTCAACCCATCTTATCCTCGGTCGATCCTCGCTTCGGTTGAGCGGGAAGAGAATTCGTGTGCTTTTTTTTTACACTATAAATATATGTAATATATTCAGAGGACTGACGAGAGAGCGAAAAAAAAACCGGACGAGCATCGGGAGGACAGAATCCAGTTATTCTAATGCTTTCTGATTTTCGGATTCATATATATTTGTTTGGTAGAAAATATAAAGTCATCGCGAACCTAGAAAAAAACTGGGACGGGATATAATGGGGTTTTGTATACCGTTTGCTCAAAACAGGACCTTTTTGATAAAAGCCAGAAGGTTTGCAACAGTATCTTGGACATTCTGACTGTGATAATTCCATAGGCTCAGGAGAGGAATTCTACAAAATGATATGTATCCATCCTGTAATGAGAAAGTGAAATCCACGGAACATTTGCGGAGGGGCAGCCTCAGATTTTCGGTACTAAGTTACTCCAACTAACGTCTTATGATACATTAACAAATAGAAGCGCAATCGATCTCAAAATCAAAGCGGATAGCAAAACAAAAGAAGCAAAGTGTGCTAGGACACCTACTGGCAAGGCACCAGATGCGACGTGGTCAGGAGCCACTTTCGTTTGTCCGACAGCTCATCGACAAAGGGATTCTTAGGGTGGAGAACTGGAGAGTGTCTGACCAAAGATCATTCTTAGATCACAGTTGATACTTTTCTGTCTAGATTTCCCTGCAGAGGCCTCCAACCCTTCTAGACACCTAAGGAGGATCGACTGGAAGAAGTTTCGTCAAGTTATCAAGATCAACCTTTTCGATACGTAAATCCATATGATTTGCACGACAGACGAACTAAAGTCAAAGGTCGAGGCTGTGAAAAAAAGCATTCGAAAGTCTTGTGCCCTAAATATAGCGAGAATACATTGTCACTTTGTTGGAATAACGATCAGTCCAGCCTCAGGAATCTGGCCTGGAAGGTCCTCAACCTCTATTACAAACACAAATACAAATACTGGCAGCCATACAAGGTCTGCCTGAAGAGGTAGAAGTCGGCCATCCAGACGGTCAGGGAGCGTTTTTGGCTGGCCTATTGTGAGAACATTGAAAGTACCAGCAAATCTGCAAGACTCAGTAAAAATCAAGCTAAGGAGCACAGGAACACATCATCATCATCATCAACGGCGCGACAACCGGTATCTGGTCTAGGCCTGCCTTAATAAGGAACTCCAGTCATCCCGGTTTTGCACCGAGGTTCACCAATTCGATATCCCTAAAAGCTGTCTACCGTCCTGACCTACGCCATCGTTCCATCTCTGGCATCTCAGGAACACAACCTTTCTTAAAAATTTCTGGTGAGACCTTGGAGCTAGTGATGCAGATGCACTTTCTCGTTAATAAGGAGGATTGTGAGTTAGAGCCTTGCTGGGAGTGCAGACGCTATCAAGGAAGCTCTAACCAGAATATTATTGGTGGGGTATCTTACGGATGGGATAATATCCATGCAAAGAACTAGGATAATCCAGTCTGAGGGGGAGGGAGTAGCCATTTGATCAGAGCTGACAGCAGAGATACGCCCTAGGGTGGTGTTACCTTTCTAGTGTGCTGGTTGATAATGATCGATGAAATTCTACTCATAATAGGCAGGAGCGTATGGCGACAACTTGGTGATAATAATGTCAGTGATGTTTCCTTTGGAGCGTTGGGAAGATTGACAAGATGCAAGCTCGAAATGAATCCAAACAAAACGGAACTGATGATATTCAACACTAAGACAAGGGTGCCCGAATTCCACCTTTTGCGACTAAATGAACAAAGATAGGATATTCCCTTGAATGTAAAGTATCTGAGTGTAATCCTGAATCCTAAGTTAAATTGGAGACTGAAAATAGAACTGAGGGTTATGAAGGCCTGTATAAACTACTATGGCTGCAGGAGGATCTTTGTAGGGAAAGGGGATTATCGTCGAGGGTAGCTCTCTGGATATATATATCCGTGGTTCGTCCCATCTTAGCCTTAGTCAGATTACGAGATCCGGATGTTGGATAGTGAAGCTCTACGACCATAGTAACATCTTAGACGAAGTACCTCGGGAACTCTGGGCGTTCCCAATGCATTGCGCCACACAAGCCGAACTTCACGAAGAATTTTGCTGTGGACTGTTCAACCAAGTGGAGAACGGGATAACAAAGTACCCTCCACCGACGGATCAAAGATGGTTTGCGGAATTGGTGCTTGGTTTTCGTGGATACACACAACATAGCCTTATCGTACGGTCTCCCGAGATTCGCCAGGGAATTTCAAGCGGAAGTACTGGCGATACACAAAGCCTTTCGATGGTTGGAGCATGATCCGAGTCCCAAGCTTATCATAGCTATTCTGACCGACAACTAAGTTTCCATTTAGGCTTTGTACTTAATGGCGATATCCTCCCAGCGCGTTGAACAGTCTGGGCACATTCCTCTGAGTTCTTGGTCGTAGGGACATAGAAGCAAATGAGCGTGCTGACCGAGCGGGACTCTGCTCTAGGTAGTCCCTCGTTGGGAACAGTCTACTTCTTGCTTGTGAATGTCAGAAACGGGATCTACTCGTACTACTTGATAGTCGCTAAATTTAGAAGGCGAAGGCTCTCTATTTCCGCCGAGCTTTTTTTTCCACCGATTCCGAACAATGTCCTCGGAGTTGAATCTTCTGTATACAGTCTTCTTGGCCCGATTGCCCAGCGCTAGATAAAGTCAGTCCGTGGACCTTAGGCAAGTCACTTTTTGAGAGCCTTAAATCTCCAAATTCCGAATTCCACGGGCTAGCTTTAGAGATCTGAGTAGATTGGATTCTAGTTCCTTTGCTTTTACCACATCAGTCATGGTCTTAGGGAATTTGTGGCATCTAAACGGCGCACCACGGTGCTGATTGGGTTCCCACCCAACCTACAACCCTGGGCTCTACGAGATATTTGACGATCTAGCAGTCTTCAAGATTTTCAAGATGTGAAAGTTACGATGGGCTGTCCAGGTCCAACGGAGGGACAATACTCGAATCCCTAAAAAGGGAAATCAAGGAAACGCCTGGTGTATTCAGGAATATGAAGTCCACCAGGATCGAATTTCGTCATTGATCGTTTTTCTTCTCGTCATGGGTGTTCCTCCTTCATGTTATCTCGGCCAAAGGATGTGAAACGATTCATATGCATATCTAAGTAGCGTTGCTTTTGCCAACCGCTTTGTTGTTTTGTCCAAAATCTTGAAGTGCAGTTACATGGCACTTTTCCTTTTCATTTGAAAACTGCATGCGTTGGTGAGCGCAAGCAAATGTTAGCGGGTAGGTCGTACATTAAGAAAGGGTGACAACTCGACTACGTCATGAAAAGGAATCCACCATTTCAGAATAGCGTGGAGTAGGTCGTCCCAAAAACACCTAGCACACGACAGTAAGCCTCTCGAGAAGACCTGGAGGGAGCTAAAGCATGTTTCGACAAACCGACAATGATGATGTGTAGGCGTGGCTGACGCCCTGGCTACTTTGTAGCCCTGAAAAAAGGACAATTATCTTTTATAGATAAAGCTCTCACAGTTTCTCAAGTGCCACCAGAACCGCGGTGTCTGTTAGCATCAGATACCGGATACCAAAAATCATTGATTCCATACGCGCGAGTTATATTCAAAGCTAGAAATGAAACCCAATTTGTGCTCACAACAATTTATTAATTTGAACCAGCAGCCTCTGGCCGATTGGTCAAGTTTCTTCCTTACCTTTTGCATCGCTTTTCATATTTTGTACTGCTAATTGATGATTCTTAGTTATAGTCATAAATTCTAAATATTTCTCGTCAATCGAAGATCCGTCGTCGTCGTCATTTTCAGACTCATTTTCTGTGTACGTTTCGATCAGGTCGTCCTTGGAACTGCCCCCGCACGAAACGGCTGCATCCAATTTCCTCTTAAGATCCGCATTCTCCTGTCTTAATTGTGTTGTAGTGTTGCGCCAATATTGCGCCTGATGTTGAATTTGCCACTTAACTAGATTTTCGTAGGTTTTGCGCCAGATTTCATGGCTAGAACTGTGCGGGGAATCATGGAAGGAATGCGAAACGGGGGCACAAAGTCGTGAGTATCTGTCCTGCTTTGACTGATTTATTTTGGACTTCTTTCGCTTGCGGGATTTGCGTCGCTTTTGTGATTTGAATAGAGGTTTAAGTGGTGGAGCTGTTTGTCTCTGCATCTTAGTGTAATTCCCCGTAGAACCCCAATTGCCACAACTTCCCAAACGAAAACAAAGGGACTATATTACCTACCCAGAAATGTCAGATAGCTGTCTTCTTTTCCGTACTAGATCAAATAATGTTGTATTGGAGTAATAATGGATGAAAGCGGATGTCCGTCATCCAAAATTGGATGGCGGAAGCCAATAAGGGTGGTTTTTCGTGAAGTGATATTGTGCTCGTAGTGGCTTATTTGTGCGTTTTACAACATCATAGACAAGAAGGTGACAATTGTTGTTGCTTGGTGCGTTGGGCTAGATGTCTGGTAAGTGCTATTCACTCTTAACGCAGGAAATCCTTTATTTCGTTACACACTTTCCTGAATTTCTAATTGACCACAAGCTTGTTGGTGATTTCTTTGTCGCCCTGCACCCTAGGACGATGCACCACCACGATATTAACCATCCTTTTTTAGAAATTTAGCAGTTATTGTTTGCTTTCCTTGTTACGCTTCAGCAGGTCGCGGATTTCACCGAACAAATTTCTTTATTGACGGTTCCATTTTTGATTAGTTCACAAAATTCTGCATTTGGTTAATTTATCGGAAATATTACAATTGACCGTTTATGGTTTTTATGCCGAAAGTTTCACTGGGCTGCATTTCTTTCGATATGGCATCGCCGAACCAATTACAATGAATGCAAACCAACCTTTTTGGGATGAATTAGATCTGATTGGCTTGGAAAACTTGCGCTTTCAGTATGGTGGTGCCATTTGGAACGTAGCGCTTGCTATGGTTGGTGGTTATTGGAGCCTAAGTTCTATGATGCCTTTGTTATCAGAAATGACCCTGCAACTTATAGCATTAACAGTTTTTTAGTGGGAGTTAAGCAGAGATTCCGCACTATCTTACAAATTAAAAGACTTAGACGGTTTAGAGGCTAACCTTCCTTGAGAATTTGCTGAGCTTTGTTCCAGCACATCCACTCATATCAACTTTTCCACTGAAAGTTCTTGTGGTATCAGTTGTGCTTGGATACACAATAAAAATTTCATTAAGATCTGAAAAACACGTTCTTTCATATATAAAAGTGCTGATGTCCTCTTAATGGGAAACCTTATCGTGGCAGTCGTCACAGTGATTCTTCTTTTATACTTCATCGTATCAACAACCTTTATCTAGAGTATTATTCGCTACTCTTAGCTAAATATTCATTGCGAAGCTTGCTATTTATATATATTATATATATTTATAAATTTTGAGAAACTCGATATCGTTACCGAGGAGCCTACGCATATTCCAAAAGACAACTCGTGTCCTGCCAAAGATCGTTGCCGTGAGGTTCGTCCTTATCCGAGGCATGAATAGTGGATGGATAATTTTATAGTAATTGAAAATTAAAAATCTGCAAGTTAGTAGCTAATAGATTTCTATTCCTTTTAGTCGCCTTTGACGACAGGCAGGGAATATTATCAGTGATTCGTAATCGCCAACTCACGGAGGTAACTATCTCGTCAGGATAACATGTAATAAATTAAAAATGAATACTACTGAAGGCTCATTATAGTTCCGTCCGTCTTCCACGGAGTGAAAAATTAAACACATGATTTGCCTAGAGTGGTATAGTCCGACGATGTTCTGGGCGTATGGGGCTATCCGGCCTAGGAAGATAGCGGAGAATACCTTATAGATGGCACTCAGGAACGTGCTACCTCTATAATTGCTGCACTGTAATATCTCCTTTTTTATGTATATATAATGCTTCGTTGTCAGTCATCAGGCAGTGATTCGCTGTCCGACACCTTGTACGGACGGTTTTGTGTAAACACAAAACCTTATTAAAATCAGTTTACTGTCTGTCTGCCTGTCCGTCACACGCATTTTTCTCGGAGACGGTTATAGCGATTGACACCAAATTTGGTAGAAAGGTGGGAACTGTGAACGCTCACGCATACAGTGAATTACATCCTTTTACGTCGAATTTAGGGGGGGGGGGGGGGGGGTCCCCATACATGCAAAAGGGGGGGTGTAAAATTTTTTGTCATCAAATATAGTCATGTGGGGTATCAAATTAAAGGTCTCGATTAGTACTTTCCAAAGCCGATCTTAGTTTTGACATTCGTTGGAAGGGTGGGGAGTGCGGGGGGTTGAAAGTGATCACTTCTTTAAGGGGGCCATTCTCAGAAACTACCAAGCCGAAAAATCTGAAAAATCAGGAGGCTGCCACTATATGGTGCCTGGGCTCCGAAATACCTTCCATGCCGATATCTGTTTAAATAAAGTTAATAATAATATATTACTACAATTTTTTGTAATTGGTTAGAAACCCCCCGTAAATTCATCCTGGTACCATGAATTTTTGCAGTGATATAGGCTATAATATAGTTTGGTGGAAATCGCACTATTACTAACAAAGTTATAACACCTCAAATTTGTTGCTTCTTTGAAAATTGGAGACTATGAATGTCAATATCACCCGAAAGTGGATACTCTCACATAATATATGGATATATTACGTGCTACGTACTAAGAAATACACAAAGCCTTTCGTACCTGAAGCGTCCAGCTTCCGGTTTCCCGACTTGTTCTATACTTGGTGGTGGCAGTATTTGTCCGTTGTTTTCAGTTAGTGGGAGTTCCAACTCGCCGATGTTCTGGCTGTTGAGCAGTTCATCAAAATACTCAGCCCATCGCTCAAATTTGCCCATTCTGTCGGAAATCAGATTTACCTCTTCCTATCGGCAGGATGAGCATCGAAGTGTATAAGGCTTCATCCTGCTGACTTACTGGTTAAACTTCCACGCCGGTGCCAGTGCTCCCTATACTTTTCGAGTTCACAGACCTATTGGTTCTCTCATGCTTCTTTTTTTTGTGTTTACACAAACCCTTATTAAATTCGGTTTACCGTCTGTCTGGCTGTCTGTGTCTGTCCGTCACACGCATTTTTCTCGGAGACGGTTATAGCGATTGACACCAAATTTGGTAGAATGGTGGGAACTGTGAACGCTCACGCATATAGTGAATTACACCTTTTTACGACGAATTTAAGGGGGGGGGGGTCCCCATACATGCAAAAGGGGGTTGTACATTTTTTTTTCATCAAATATAGTGTGGGGGGTATCAAATTAAAGGTCTCGGTTAGTACTTTTCGAAGCCAGTCTTAGTTTTGACTTCTGTTGAAAAGGTGGGGAGTGCGGGGGGTTGAAAGTGGTCATTTTTTTAACGAACCCATTCTCAGAAACTACTCAACCGAAAAAACTGAAAAAAATCAGAGGGCTGCCACTATATGGTCCCTAGGCTCGGAAATACCCTCCATATCGATAGCTGTTCAAATAAAGTTAATAATAGTACATTACTATAATTTCCAGTAATTGACAGGAAAACCCCCCTTGAGTTCACTCTAGAATCACAGAATTTTGCAGCAATGTAGGCTACAGTATAGAGCATGATTCTGCCAAATTTAGTGAAAATCGCACTATTACTAACAAAGTTATACTAGGTCAAGACTGTCGCTCCTCTGCAAATTCAAGACTATGAATGTCAATATCACTTGAAAGTGGCTATTTTCACATAATATATGCATATTTTACGTGCTCTATGCTAATGGGGCAAATGCACACTCAAATCTCTTTATAAAAGAAATACACAAAACTTTCATACCTGAAGCATCTAGCTTCCGGTTTCCCGACTTGTTTATCTGTGAAGTCGCTTCTCCGTTCGATGGAGTTCGTGATAACCTCTTCGCGTACCCGCGTTCTTTGAGAATGCAACATTACTCGGTATGCAGTATTCTTCCATTCCGTTGTGTTCCGTGTGACATTTATCGTCGAACCAGCCGATCCGACTTTTCTTGCGGCTGGGGCCGTATCAATGATAACGCTCTTCAAGTGATTGTAAAGATCATCTGTTGATGCTTCATCTCCAGCGGCAGCCATTTCCCTCTTATAGGTGTTGCGGAGGGTTTTTTGTGGATGGCTTCAGTATTCACTCTCCTGATTGTCAGAAAGGAAGGTAGGTGGTGGTGTAATTCGAGCCCGGAGCCGAGTCTATACTGGCCTCCCTATATGTTCTGACATTCATCAAGCCTGGGGGGTGGCGGCGTTCAATTAACACGTGGTTAATTTGGTTGAAAGTGGTCCCGTTTGGAGAGACCCAAGTATGTTTGTGGATCGCTTTCCGCGTAAACCAGATACTTCCGACGACCATTTCTTGTGATACTGCTAACTGAATAATCTGCAGTCCATTATCATTGGTATCCTTATGTAAGTTACGGGAGTCGACGTTTTGCTTGAATACGGGTTTCGTCATTACTTGACTGTTAAAATCTCCAATTATGATTTTGATATCATACTTGGGGCAGGCCTCGAGGGTCCTCTCAACTGCCTCGTAGAAGATATCTTTCTTCAACTCTGCAGTCTCCTCTGTAGGAGCGTGAACATTAGTGAGGCTTATATTCCTAAATTTACCTTGCAAACGCAGAGTGCATAGCTTTTCGTTTATATTTTCAAAGCCGATGACAGCATTTTTCTTTTTTTGGCTGACTAGAAAACCTACTCCGATCACATGGTTTACTGGTTGCCCGTTGTAATATATTGTGTAGTGGCTCTTTTCCAGGAAACCGGTTTCTGTCCATCGTATCTCTTGCAGCGCTGTTACATCAGCCTTATATTGGGACAGGGTATCGGCTATCTGCTGAGCAGTATTCGGCCTGTACAGGGAGCGTACCTTCCATAAGAAAATGCGCAAAGTCTTATCCTGTTTTCGTTTCCGGGTTCGTCGTTGTAAACTCCATCCAGTCCGGGGCTCCTTTTGTGGCTTCATAACGCCGGTTTTCCGTGTAGGGTTGTGGGCCCTAATCGAGGATCAGTTGCTACAATATGTCCCGTTTTTAGGCGCCTTCATCCTTCTCAGTTTTTCATTAAGAAAGAAATCCCAGCGATCACCACGTGGAGGTGATAGAGTTTGGTAGTTGAGCTGCTGGTGTTCAAATTGTCAGTGAAGGTAACCAACGAGATTTCGGAGATTTATTAAACTTGAACAAGCTGAGTAATTCGCTTGTAGTCACAGCTCATTGCTGCAATCCATTCAGAACATAAAATTCACTATTTGCAGTGAGATTTCTACCTATGACGACAAAGCGCTTGCCATATAGAATGTTGCATGTCATCGCTACGAGGCGGAAGGGAAACTCGTTTTTCGGGAGCCTGAAGATCAGGCCATCCAATCAGACAGTATCAAAGGCTTTTTCCATGTCTATAAGGCAAACGCTGTTAAGATTCCGTGTAATCTTCAGTAGTGATTTGAATTTAATGAATATGGGATGATGATAACTTCCCATATCTCCGATAGATTTTGTTGACACGACTGAGCAGAAGGTTTTTCGCTTTTTGAGCCGTTTTATTGCTGCAGTATCATAAATTTCCATATTATTCTAAGGTTTAATCTTAGGGACGACTTGATCTTGAAAAAAATGCTGAAGTATTTTCTCGTTGCTCAAGTTCCTGGAGTAATTGTACTATCGTTTTTTCCATCAAAAGAGCGGTACTTCTCTCGACATCCTTGCTCGCTCTTTGTTCCTCAAATAGAATCTTCATAAGAATAGTGTCATGGCCACTATCGTAAAGCAGAGTCTGGAGTCTCCAAAAATTGAAGGGCAGGCGCGCCTCAGCAATACGCAAATCTAGATAGGGATTTACCCTGGCCGAGTTAGACTATTTGGCCCGTATAATTCGCATTCTATTCTATCTATTCTATCTGGTATTATTCTATCGAAGATTGGAGGAATACCCCTCTGCGGTTGTTTGTGGCGTTTAGTCTTGAGGTATGCCTAGCATTCAAATCGCCGGCTATAATATAAAAATTATGGATTTTGTTTAGTTCGAGTATCGTAAGCAGAGAATGAAATTCCTCTTTGAATTTGGCTCGATTTTTTCCCACGGCATAGACTAAAAGTATGTATAAATTCCGTCCTCCAGGAGTATAGGGGACTAACATTCAAAGGCCTATTAACTTGCCTGAAAAGATAACGACGACCGTCGTTTCTCACGAGTTCGAAATCCTTGGGCGTTATAGAATGCCTCGGATTGAAGGGGGTATCGTAAATCAAGACCACTTCAGGCTGTTGCCCGGCATTGAAACCAAAGATACCGTTATAGCTACAAACTTAGCGGTGGACCCGCTGCTTTGTAAATATTCTGCTATACTGTTTATTTTTGCGCTTGGGAATCCTAGATTTTCTCCAGAGGGTGAAAGAAGGGCATGTCGGTAAGATTCCGAAGGAGGGCAACCGTCTTAAGTGTGGCAATTGAAGGGAATATCTGCGTGCTCTGTGCCTTCCTAAAGATAATGGCTAAAGCAATCTCGGAATACATCAAGGTAAATTTCCGACAGAGAGGAGACTGGTTTCCGTTCTGGACTATCCAGAGGAGAATATTCAAATTATCTAACCTCCCATTCGGTTGCTGTTCCATACTATGAAGGTTTTGAAACGCATTCTTCGCAACCCTGTTCGTGACATCATTCAAATAACCATGAATCAAGTCCGGTTTGTCAAGAGCTGTAAAACTGCTGGCGCAATATACTTTTCGACCGTGTGTCGCACAAACTCATCTGGTATGCTCTGTACCAACACCTGGTACCAGAAGAACCCATTCGCTGGGTTAAATTGCTCTACCTCAATGCGAAAAGTAAACTTCGAAGTGGGGCGGGCATATCTAAACCGTTTCTTGTCTCTGTCGGCGCTCATCAAGGAGGCGCTCTCTTAACACTCCCCTTTGTTCTTGCTACGGAGATTGTCACATGGTACATTCAAAGTCCAGCACCCTATACACTGCTCTATGCAGATCATGTCTTTCTGTCGTCTCTCAGCAAAGCTGATTTAGAGCAACTTGTTCAAAAATGGAATGACCGTCTCATGCAACACAACAGAATGAATCTAAATAAAACTGAATTTTTGACGAACGATCCCCATGAAGCAGGCATTACCACTGTTAGTGGTAGTGCCTTGCCCAGAACTGAGTGATTTAAATATTTCGGATAAAGCTATGAGTCAATGGTGAACTGCGTTAGGAAATGGCTCCACGCATAGAGTAGCAATCCACAACTGCCATTCCTTGTGATCGACGAATTAACGAACGTCTTAAATTGAAAATTTATCATCCTCTATAGTTCTGAGTGTTCAGCAACTATAAAAGACTATGAACAGCATCTTGCGGTAATGGAGGGGAAGATGTTGCGATTCCCGGTCAATATGGGGCTGCACCAATCGTAGAAAAATTGCGAGAGAAGCATTTTCGATGGTATGGACATCTAGTTCACCCGAGAATTTACTTGCCAACATTTGCCTGAACATCGAAGTCGATGGGAACCGACCAAACGGCCGAATCAAACAATGATGACATGATTCGCTAGACGGTGATTTGAAACCTTCGCAAATCCAGTTGTGGAACGCCACTTTATCCAAGTTGCGCTCATGCGTGAAGCAGTTTTATGACGCAGTTTACCATTGGCTGAACCATTGATCCAATGTATCCAAGGTATTTAAATCGAAATATTTGCAAATCATCGATCTCATGGGGGTTAGCAATGGCAGATATATCGACTGCTGTTCCAGCAATCGGATCTAACGATAGTTTGAACACTTTACCAGATTATCTTTCTTTCTAAGGTTTTAAGGTTAAGGTTGTACATGCCATCGATGACGCCTCTCTTGCAATTTTTTCACAATTGGTGTAGCCCTCTATCGATCGCAAATGTTTATTTAGATTTAATCTGAGACCGTGTTGCACGAGGCGATCATTTCATTTTTGAACAAGTTGCTCGAGATTATATTGCTAGAAAAACATTATCTGCATAGAGCAGTGTATAGCGCGCTGGGCGTTGGATGTCCCGTGTGACGGTGTCCATAACAAGAACAAAGAGGAGTGGTGAGAGGGCGCTTCCTTCATGAACACCAACAGAGACACGAAGCGTCTTTGATACATCCGGCACATTTCGAACTTTACTTTTTGGATTGAGGTAGAGCAATTGAACTCAGCGCACGAGTTCTTCTGGTACTAAGTGTTGTCGTAGAGCATACCAGATGAGTTCGTGTGGCACACGGTCAAACGCTTCCTGTAGATCAAGAAATGCAATATAAAGAAGGCGATTCTTCTCACGGTGTTTCTTCATGAGTAACCGCGCAACGTGCATTGCGTCAGTAGTTCCACAGTTCCGGTTTATTTCATGGTTATTTCGCGAATACGGTTGTCAAGAATGCGTTCAAAAATCTTCATGGTATGGAAAGGTAACCGGATCGGACGGTATTTTGAACATTCTGCTGGACCACCTTTCTTTTTGCCTATTGGAACTGTGGTACTTTCTTGCCAGTTAAATGGTGTTCTACCTTCCTGAATAACCCGATTAAAGAATTCATCGAGCCAGAGTGTAGGGTCTCAGCTCTTCGCTTTCCAGAGCTCAGATGCGATGCCATGAGGTCCTATGGCTTTCCCTGATTTCATCCATTGTATTGCCTCCTCGACTTCAGTTGCGTTGAGACGTGAAATTACTCCAAATGTTGGCAATGGCTATGGAAGTGGAGGATGAGCAAATTCTTCAGTTGAAATCTGCTCGAAGTATTTGCGCCACCTATTCGTCGCGGCTCTACTTGTGGTAAGCAAATTACCGTTCTTGTCATTAACGCGAGAGAAGTGTTCGATATCCTGTATACGTTCGTTTCGGCTTTTCGCAAGTTGATACAGATCTCTCTCGCCATCTCGAGTGTCCAGTTTATCGTTAAGATTTTTGAAATGGTCCGCTTGGGTGACAGCGATTGCTTTCCGCTTCGCTTCCTTTCCTTTCATTCCTATAAATTTGCCAATTAGTGGGGGTTTTATCGTCGATAAACTTGTGGCAGAGGCGTTTCTTTTCGGGGACCTTCACTTCAACATCGTCATTTCAAAGCCAAGTATCTCGGTTGATGTACCGTTTACCTGGCTTGGTGACCCCGGGGACTGCAGAATACGCTTTGCGGATCGTGTCTTTCATTTGGTCCCACGATTCTTCCACATTCGAAATGGTTGGTAATCGCGTAAGTCAGATGATGGGACCGTTCACTGTCTTTTATACTCAGGGAAGAAGAAGGTGATAGGGCGAATGACACTTTGCTACCCTAATTGCGTGCTCCAAACTCTTTTCCCCTATGGCATCCGTTGCCGTCTGACTTTTCACCCACATAACCATCGAGTCATTGGTAAGCCCGTTACAGATCTTTGTGTCGTGTAGTTGCTAGAACGCATTTTCCTCGGCGTCGTCCAGAATCGGAACATCGTCATAAATGTG